>NW_027478179.1:442500-444392 GCF_051020975.1 Osmia lignaria lignaria | reverse complement strand
AACTTTAGGTGCGCTCCGAAATATTTCAAAGTCCCAGCGGCGTATTGCTTCGCCTCTTAGAACCGATTAGTCGAAAATTTTAACAATCATATTTTTGCATTCTGTACCGTGGATCGATCGTTAAACGCTATTAAACTAGCGTCCGTGATGGTATAAATGCAGATTTTCGCTCCGTTTAGCCAAAATAACGAACTTTAGGTGCGCTCCGAAATATTTCAAAGTCCCAGCGGCGTATTGCTTCGCCTCTTAGAACCGATTAGTCGAAAATTTTAACAATCATATTTTTGCATTCTGTACCGTGGATCCATCGTTAAACGCTATTAAACTAACGTCCGTGATGGTATAAATGCAGATTTTCGCTCCGTTTAGCCAAAATAACGAACTTTAGGTGCGCTCCGAAATATTTCAAAGTCCCAGCGGCGTATTGCTTCGCCTCTTAGAACCGATTAGTCGAAAATTTTAACAATCATATTTTTGCATTCTGTACCGTGGATCGATCGTTAAACGCTATTAAACTAGCGTCCGTGATGGTATAAATGCAGATTTTCGCTCCGTTTAGCCAAAATAACGAACTTTAGGTGCGCTCCGAAATATTTCAAAGTCCCAGCGGCGTATTGCTTCGCCTCTTAGAACCGATTAGTCGAAAATTTTAACAATCATATTTTTGCATTCTGTACCGTGGATCCATCGTTAAACGCTATTAAACTAACGTCCGTGATGGTATAAATGCAGATTTTCGCTCCGTTTAGCCAAAATAACGAACTTTAGGTGCGCTCCGAAATATTTCAAAGTCCCAGCGGCGTATTGCTTCGCCTCTTAGAACCGATTAGTCGAAAATTTTAACAATCATATTTTTGCATTCTGTACCGTGGATCGATCGTTAAACGCTATTAAACTAACGTCCGTGATGGTATAAATGCAGATTTTCGCTCCGTTTAGCCAAAATAACGAACTTTAGGTGCGCTCCGAAATATTTCAAAGTCCCAGCGGCGTATTGCTTCGCCTCTTAGAACCGATTAGTCGAAAATTTTAACAATCATATTTTTGCATTCTGTACCGTGGATCGATCGTTAAACGCTATTAAACTAACGTCCGTGATGGTATAAATGCAGATTTTCGCTCCGTTTAGCCAAAATAACGAACTTTAGGTGCGCTCCGAAATATTTCAAAGTCCCAGCGGCGTATTGCTTCGCCTCTTAGAACCGATTAGTCGAAAATTTTAACAATCATATTTTTGCATTCTGTACCGTGGATCGATCGTTAAACGCTATTAAACTAACGTCCGTGATGGTATAAATGCAGATTTTCGCTCCGTTTAGCCAAAATAACGAACTTTAGGTGCGCTCCGAAATATTTCAAAGTCCCAGCGGCGTATTGCTTCGCCTCTTAGAACCGATTAGTCGAAAATTTTAACAATCATATTTTTGCATTCTGTACCGTGGATCGATCGTTAAACGCTATTAAACTAACGTCCGTGATGGTATAAATGCAGATTTTCGCTCCGTTTAGCCAAAATAACGAACTTTAGGTGCGCTCCGAAATATTTCAAAGTCCCAGCGGCGTATTGCTTCGCCTCTTAGAACCGATTAGTCGAAAATTTTAACAATCATATTTTTGCATTCTGTACCGTGGATCCATAGTTAAACGCTATTAAACTAACGTCCGAGATGGTATAAATGCAGATTTTCGCTCCGTTTAGCCAAAATAACGAACTTTAGGTGCGCTCCGAAATATTTCAAAGTCCCAGCGGCGTATTGCTTCGCCTCTTAGAACCGATTAGTCGAAAATTTTAACAATCATATTTTTGCATTCTGTACCGTGGATCGATCGTTAAACGCTATTAAACTAACGTCCGTGATGGTATAAATGCAGATTTTCGCTCCGTTTAGCCA
>NW_027478179.1:425000-427500 GCF_051020975.1 Osmia lignaria lignaria | reverse complement strand
TTTAACAATCATATTTTTGCATTCTGTACCGTGGATCGATCGTTAAACGCTATTAAACTAACGTCCGTGATGGTATAAATGCAGATTTTCGCTCCGTTTAGCCAAAATAACGAACTTTAGGTGCGGTCCGAAATATTTCAAAGTCCCAGCGGCGTATTGCTTCGCCTCTTAGAACCGATTAGTCGAAAATTTTAACAATCATATTTTTGCATTCTGTACCGTGGATCGATCGTTAAACGCTATTAAACTAGCGTCCGTGATGGTATAAATGCAGATTTTCGCTCCGTTTAGCCAAAATAACGAACTTTAGGTGCGCTCCGAAATATTTCAAAGTCCCAGCGGCGTATTGCTTCGCCTCTTAGAACCGATTAGTCGAAAATTTTAACAATCATATTTTTGCATTCTGTACCGTGGATCCATCGTTAAACGCTATTAAACTAACGTCCGTGATGGTATAAATGCAGATTTTCGCTCCGTTTAGCCAAAATAACGAACTTTAGGTGCGCTCCGAAATATTTCAAAGTCCCAGCGGCGTATTGCTTCGCCTCTTAGAACCGATTAGTCGAAAATTTTAACAATCATATTTTTGCATTCTGTACCGTGGATCGATCGTTAAACGCTATTAAACTAACGTCCGTGATGGTATAAATGCAGATTTTCGCTCCGTTTAGCCAAAATAACGAACTTTAGGTGCGCTCCGAAATATTTCAAAGTCCCAGCGGCGTATTGCTTCGCCTCTTAGAACCGATTAGTCGAAAATTTTAACAATCATATTTTTGCATTCTGTACCGTGGATCGATCGTTAAACGCTATTAAACTAACGTCCGTGATGGTATAAATGCAGATTTTCGCTCCGTTTAGCCAAAATAACGAACTTTAGGTGCGCTCCGAAATATTTCAAAGTCCCAGCGGCGTATTGCTTCGCCTCTTAGAACCGATTAGTCGAAAATTTTAACAATCATATTTTTGCATTCTGTACCGTGGATCCATAGTTAAACGCTATTAAACTAACGTCCGAGATGGTATAAATGCAGATTTTCGCTCCGTTTAGCCAAAATAACGAACTTTAGGTGCGCTCCGAAATATTTCAAAGTCCCAGCGGCGTATTGCTTCGCCTCTTAGAACCGATTAGTCGAAAATTTTAACAATCATATTTTTGCATTCTGTACCGTGGATCGATCGTTAAACGCTATTAAACTAACGTCCGTGATGGTATAAATGCAGATTTTCGCTCCGTTTAGCCAAAATAACGAACTTTAGGTGCGCTCCGAAATATTTCAAAGTCCCAGCGGCGTATTGCTTCGCCTCTTAGAACCGATTAGTCGAAAATTTTAACAATCATATTTTTGCATTCTGTACCGTGGATCGATCGTTAAACGCTATTAAACTAGCGTCCGTGATGGTATAAATGCAGATTTTCGCTCCGTTTAGCCAAAATAACGAACTTTAGGTGCGCTCCGAAATATTTCAAAGTCCCAGCGGCGTATTGCTTCGCCTCTTAGAACCGATTAGTCGAAAATTTTAACAATCATATTTTTGCATTCTGTACCGTGGATCCATCGTTAAACGCTATTAAACTAACGTCCGTGATGGTATAAATGCAGATTTTCGCTCCGTTTAGCCAAAATAACGAACTTTAGGTGCGCTCCGAAATATTTCAAAGTCCCAGCGGCGTATTGCTTCGCCTCTTAGAACCGATTAGTCGAAAATTTTAACAATCATATTTTTGCATTCTGTACCGTGGATCCATCGTTAAACGCTATTAAACTAACGTCCGTGATGGTATAAATGCAGATTTTCGCTCCGTTTAGCCAAAATAACGAACTTTAGGTGCGCTCCGAAATATTTCAAAGTCCCAGCGGCGTATTGCTTCGCCTCTTAGAACCGATTAGTCGAAAATTTTAACAATCATATTTTTGCATTCTGTACCGTGGATCGATCGTTAAACGCTATTAAACTAACGTCCGTGATGGTATAAATGCAGATTTTCGCTCCGTTTAGCCAAAATAACGAACTTTAGGTGCGCTCCGAAATATTTCAAAGTCCCAGCGGCGTATTGCTTCGCCTCTTAGAACCGATTAGTCGAAAATTTTAACAATCATATTTTTGCATTCTGTACCGTGGATCGATCGTTAAACGCTATTAAACTAACGTCCGTGATGGTATAAATGCAGATTTTCGCTCCGTTTAGCCAAAATAACGAACTTTAGGTGCGCTCCGAAATATTTCAAAGTCCCAGCGGCGTATTGCTTCGCCTCTTAGAACCGATTAGTCGAAAATTTTAACAATCATATTTTTGCATTCTGTACCGTGGATCCATAGTTAAACGCTATTAAACTAACGTCCGAGATGGTATAAATGCAGATTTTCGCTCCGTTTAGCCAAAATAACGAACTTTAGGTGCGCTCCGAAATATTTCAAAGTCCCAGCGGCGTATTGCTTCGCCTCTTAGAACCGATTAGTCGAAAATTTTAACAATCATATTTTTGCATTCTGTACC
>NW_027478179.1:415000-417500 GCF_051020975.1 Osmia lignaria lignaria | reverse complement strand
GCTTTTATCAATTTTTAACAATTTCAAAGCGAAGACAACTCGCAAGACGATCCATTTCGTCTCGGTTCAATTTTAACGTCCGTCCGTATTATTTTTTGTTCCACAAGAGATTTCGAATAGGTTTCTTTATTTATCATCCCTTCTTTTCGAGCGCCACGGAAGCAAGAGGAAAAGCAAGAGCGAGAGAACATTTCGCGTATACTTCATTTAACAATTTTAACCAACACGCGATGTACTCCACACACCTCTTAGATTTAACAACTGCTTTTCTCTTCTTCTCCCCTTAGCGCAAGGGTAAACCCCATTTGTCTCTTCTTTGGAACGCAACAAAACTTTCGAGGACTGGACGACCGAGCGATGGTCGCGCGGTCTTCGCTTATCTTTAACAAACGAAGTAGTCCGTATGTATTCTAAATGTTGAAGCCTCCTAGAGCTTTAAGCCATGCGAGACATTGAAATGCTGTTTTAACGGGAGCATGCATAATTGCTGCAAACATACTTTTATCACAAGTTCTAGCCACGCCACGGAGGCTTCGAAGTTCCTTCACCATTCGCTTTCCTCTCTTTTGTTACACAGTTTCAGACTACGATCAGGGGTACCGAAACGCTGTATTGATTGTAAACAACCATTTTTATCTTGGAGCGGAGCGTTCCTTTACTCGTTAGATTTGTCTTGTCGCGTGTGTATTCGCTTTTTCGACGCTTTTTAACCATTTAACTTGTTTAGCGAAGCTAAACGCACAGACAGACAAAAAAAAAGGAACAGCATCGCGCGTCAAACAGCGACGACCCATCTGAAGCGATCTTTCATTTATACACCGTTTGTAAACAGAGAGATGTATAAAGCGCGGGGAATCATTCGAAACCCTGGGGCTATTCGAGCTTGCATTTCAGCAAATTATCATCTCAAACATTTCACTCGTTTGCTTTTTCTAAATTTATAGGAGAGCTTCTTTCGTTTATTTTTGACACACCTTTC
This sequence comes from Osmia lignaria lignaria, assembly GCF_051020975.1. Taxonomy (NCBI): domain Eukaryota; kingdom Metazoa; phylum Arthropoda; class Insecta; order Hymenoptera; family Megachilidae; genus Osmia; species Osmia lignaria. The sequence continues at coordinate 416,521 of NW_027478179.1, read as the reverse complement.
GTAAATATCGTTTCTGGCAACGTCGGGAGCGTGGATTTCTACAAGTGAACAATCGCGCCGATCCGATAACTTCCAGCAGGATGGAGAATCTTTATAGATTATCTTCCGAGAACTCGGTGCTTTCACGGGCGGTCGTTTATAAATTTTAACGAACGACTCGCGCGCCGTGACGCACTTGCGCTAGTTCGAAGAGATATTTCGAAATTTGTTTCTCTCCTTTAACGGCCTGCATTTAGTGTATCGGTTGCGATTTTCGTCACATCGTTTCCACGACAAACGCCGACGAACTGCCCAACTATCGCTCGTACGTTGCGACTCTTTCTTTGTTTATCGTTCATTCATTCTTTCAATTTCGTTCGATAATCCCGCTCCGAAACGTTCTACTTTCGTTGAACGACGGCGAGATGTTTAGAAAGAAATGAATTACTCTTTTTTCGAGAAGCAAACGCAAGCAGTCTTTTGTTAAGAAAACGACCCTCAGCCAGGCGTGGTCCAGGAATTGTATCCGTGGACCGCAATGTGCGTTCGAAATGTCGATGTTCATGTGTCCTGCAGTTCACACGTTGACGCGCAATTAGCTGCGTTCTTCATCGACCCACGAGCCAAGTGATCCACCGTTCAGGGTAATCGTAAAATTTTGTATTTCAAACTCTTTAGATCTTTAGAGTGTTATTTTCATTATTAACACGCATCACATTCGATACCCACATCACTCTCCCACCCGGCGCGTGCGGGAGAGCGAATTCGGGCGTCGCCAACGTATTTGTTTGTTTGTTCGATCGTTGACGACACGATCGCGTCCAAGGACGGAAACCGTCGGAGAAACGCCCAGTGGCACGCTCCTCTCGACGGTCGGGCGTAAAGTACATTTAAAAACCTTGAAAAGTACGAACGCACACAAGGAATGCGAGCGCGCGTCCTGTCGCTGAATCGTGGGTTGCGAGATTCGAACAGACACACGGCCGGCGACGATCGGTCTAACTAATGGACACATAGTTTTTCAAAGACTCGCTATCGTCGCTTCTCAGCCGGTCCGTAAACAACACACATCGATCAGGCGGACGCACGAATCTTACCACGGTGCGTGTTTCGTAGATTCCAGGTTACCCGCAAGTACCTCTCTCTCCCTCTCGAAAGAGGAATCTCGATCCGTCCTTTTTGGACAATGGAGAAATCTTTTTATCGCAACACGGATGGCAAAGAAACAACCAAAGCGTAGGAGCGTGGGGACGAGAGCGACGAAAAGAACGTCGCGAAAACAAAGTTTCGACGGTTGCTCGTTCTAATACATCGTAGTTTCAACTCTCTCAGTTTTAACCACTCCTAGACGCTTCGTAAACTTTTAACAATTCTTCGCCTCCGCGAGTTTCATTTCGAATAGAGCGAACGCAACACGGACCAAAAAAACTCCGGTGATGCCAGATCATTTAGCAAAGATCAGACGGCGGGTCATCTGTATTCCTTTTCTCTCTTTTTTATATCTTTCCATTTAACTAGGGTGTCGCAACGACGGGTACATTT
>NW_027478179.1:405000-412500 GCF_051020975.1 Osmia lignaria lignaria | reverse complement strand
CTGGCAGGATCAACCAGGGAGCTTAGTTATTATTGTAAATTTAAATTTTCGTCGTCGGCCCTCCCTGTAAGACCGATCGACGTTAAGCCATTTCTCTTTTGTATGTAACACACATTTCATAAATTTTGTACCTCTTATAGAGGCCAAATATTCTCCTCCTCCTCTCATAAAGCACGAAAATCACTTTCACGCCGTGCATCCATCGTGCAAGCACGTAGACCACACACGCTGGACAATATAATAAAAGATAGCGCGGACAGTGGCATGCTATACAAATCGAGAAAGCGCGTACAGTGATCATGCTGGTCATTTTGCCACCAAATTTTATAATCTTTATCATTAGAGCGGGCCCACCAACCTCGTCTCTGTACTTTATACATTTCTCCTCCATCTGCACACACCTTTTCAAACATTAACGGAGAGAGTTCCTTGGACTTGCTTTAAATGTACATATTAGATATGTTGGAATCTCTCTCCTTTAGAAGTTTCCCCAGCCTTAAAACTTCTTTCATTTTTACTCCTCTCTCCATACTTATTTTCCTCTCTGAACGTATCAGAGAGGATTTTATTTCTGACACCTCTTGACTTTTCTTAAATTCAGGGACGTAATTTTGTTCATAATTCAGTGGACTTTTGTGTATTTTATACTTTAAATATTTCCAAACAGTCTCCCTTCTAAAAGTGATAGAACGAATTTTCGTCTAACACTACTTTCTTGGTTCAAAAATTTTATACAATCTTATAACTTTTTCAGTTTTAACAAATTTTGGTTACAGACAGTTGATGCTCAGTTTGTACAAGTATGCAACATTTATAAGTGCATACAGGTCACCAGCCTTATATTACAAGGCTCACCACATATGGGCCATTCGGTCTTAGACACCGACCCGTGGTAATGCTGTGTGGAGATTAATAATAATCCGCAACGGAAAACCGGAACGAGAATAGTCGAGAAAGTATATTCTCGAGGAGCGGTAGACTGCTTTTCAACCGAAGTCATAAAAGAGCCACACGCTCGACGCTACTCCCGACCGGTCCGAGCGAACCGAAAGTGCCTTCCTATAAATACCGAACGGCCGGCCGCTAGGTCGGCGACGCATGGGCTTACGCCCAGGCGTATGCCTGTGCAAACCGCCGTGAGAGCGTACCATCCCGCCGGCACGGTAAAACTTAGACTGAAAATATCGTCGAACATATCCTTTCATTTTATAACGTTCTATACATGAAAATTAATAAATTAACATGCAGGACATAATAAATTCACATTCTCATGTAAATCATGGGTTTAATTAATATTTTAAAAAATTTTAAAACCGCCCAGAACCGATGAGATGAAAATATTAAAACGATATTTTTGCATTTTCTTACGGTAAAACATTAACAAATAAGCGACTATAGCAATATAAAACTCCATTTGTAATTTAATTAATCAAAATTAATATTTTTTTTTGATTTTTCAGCGATCCAGAACCGATGAGACGAAAACATTAAAACGATATTTTTGCATTTTCTTACGACAAAACATTAACAAATACGAGACTATAACAATATAAAACTACATATGTAATTTAATTAATCAAAATTAATAATTTTTTTTGATTTTTCAGTGATCCAGAACCGATAAGTCGAAAATTTTAACAATCATATTTTTGCATTCTGTACCGTGGATCCATCGTTAAACGCTATTAAACTAACGTCCGTGATGGTATAAATGCAGATTTTCGCTCCGTTTAGCCAAAATAACGAACTATAGGTGCGCTCCGAAATATTTCAAAGTCCCAGCGGCGTATTGCTTCGCCTCTTAGAACCGATTAGTCGAAAATTTTAACAATCATATTTTTGCATTCTGTACCGTGGATCGATCGTTAAACGCTATTAAACTAGCGTCCGTGATGGTATAAATGCAGATTTTCGCTCCGTTTAGCCAAAATAACGAACTTTAGGTGCGCTCCGAAATATTTCAAAGTCCCAGCGGCGTATTGCTTCGCCTCTTAGAACCGATTAGTCGAAAATTTTAACAATCATATTTTTGCATTCTGTACCGTGGATCGATCGTTAAACGCTATTAAACTAGCGTCCGTGATGGTATAAATGCAGATTTTCGCTCCGTTTAGCCAAAATAACGAACTTTAGGTGCGCTCCGAAATATTTCAAAGTCCCAGCGGCGTATTGCTTCGCCTCTTAGAACCGATTAGTCGAAAATTTTAACAATCATATTTTTGCATTCTGTACCGTGGATCCATCGTTAAACGCTATTAAACTAACGTCCGTGATGGTATAAATGCAGATTTTCGCTCCGTTTAGCCAAAATAACGAACTTTAGGTGCGCTCCGAAATATTTCAAAGTCCCAGCGGCGTATTGCTTCGCCTCTTAGAACCGATTAGTCGAAAATTTTAACAATCATATTTTTGCATTCTGTACCGTGGATCGATCGTTAAACGCTATTAAACTAGCGTCCGTGATGGTATAAATGCAGATTTTCGCTCCGTTTAGCCAAAATAACGAACTTTAGGTGCGCTCCGAAATATTTCAAAGTCCCAGCGGCGTATTGCTTCGCCTCTTAGAACCGATTAGTCGAAAATTTTAACAATCATATTTTTGCATTCTGTACCGTGGATCCATCGTTAAACGCTATTAAACTAACGTCCGTGATGGTATAAATGCAGATTTTCGCTCCGTTTAGCCAAAATAACGAACTTTAGGTGCGCTCCGAAATATTTCAAAGTCCCAGCGGCGTATTGCTTCGCCTCTTAGAACCGATTAGTCGAAAATTTTAACAATCATATTTTTGCATTCTGTACCGTGGATCGATCGTTAAACGCTATTAAACTAGCGTCCGTGATGGTATAAATGCAGATTTTCGCTCCGTTTAGCCAAAATAACGAACTTTAGGTGCGCTCCGAAATATTTCAAAGTCCCAGCGGCGTATTGCTTCGCCTCTTAGAACCGATTAGTCGAAAATTTTAACAATCATATTTTTGCATTCTGTACCGTGGATCCATCGTTAAACGCTATTAAACTAACGTCCGTGATGGTATAAATGCAGATTTTCGCTCCGTTTAGCCAAAATAACGAACTTTAGGTGCGCTCCGAAATATTTCAAAGTCCCAGCGGCGTATTGCTTCGCCTCTTAGAACCGATTAGTCGAAAATTTTAACAATCATATTTTTGCATTCTGTACCGTGGATCGATCGTTAAACGCTATTAAACTAGCGTCCGTGATGGTATAAATGCAGATTTTCGCTCCGTTTAGCCAAAATAACGAACTTTAGGTGCGCTCCGAAATATTTCAAAGTCCCAGCGGCGTATTGCTTCGCCTCTTAGAACCGATTAGTCGAAAATTTTAACAATCATATTTTTGCATTCTGTACCGTGGATCGATCGTTAAACGCTATTAAACTAGCGTCCGTGATGGTATAAATGCAGATTTTCGCTCCGTTTAGCCAAAATAACGAACTTTAGGTGCGCTCCGAAATATTTCAAAGTCCCAGCGGCGTATTGCTTCGCCTCTTAGAACCGATTAGTCGAAAATTTTAACAATCATATTTTTGCATTCTGTACCGTGGATCCATCGTTAAACGCTATTAAACTAACGTCCGTGATGGTATAAATGCAGATTTTCGCTCCGTTTAGCCAAAATAACGAACTTTAGGTGCGCTCCGAAATATTTCAAAGTCCCAGCGGCGTATTGCTTCGCCTCTTAGAACCGATTAGTCGAAAATTTTAACAATCATATTTTTGCATTCTGTACCGTGGATCGATCGTTAAACGCTATTAAACTAGCGTCCGTGATGGTATAAATGCAGATTTTCGCTCCGTTTAGCCAAAATAACGAACTTTAGGTGCGCTCCGAAATATTTCAAAGTCCCAGCGGCGTATTGCTTCGCCTCTTAGAACCGATTAGTCGAAAATTTTAACAATCATATTTTTGCATTCTGTACCGTGGATCCATCGTTAAACGCTATTAAACTAACGTCCGTGATGGTATAAATGCAGATTTTCGCTCCGTTTAGCCAAAATAACGAACTACAGGTGCGCTCCGAAATATTTCAAAGTCCCAGCGGCGTATTGCTTCGCCTCTTAGAACCGATTAGTCGAAAATTTTAACAATCATATTTTTGCATTCTGTACCGTGGATCGATCGTTAAACGCTATTAAACTAACGTCCGTGATGGTATAAATGCAGATTTTCGCTCCGTTTAGCCAAAATAACGAACTTTAGGTGCGCTCCGAAATATTTCAAAGTCCCAGCGGCGTATTGCTTCGCCTCTTAGAACCGATTAGTCGAAAATTTTAACAATCATATTTTTGCATTCTGTACCGTGGATCGATCGTTAAACGCTATTAAACTAGCGTCCGTGATGGTATAAATGCAGATTTTCGCTCCGTTTAGCCAAAATAACGAACTTTAGGTGCGCTCCGAAATATTTCAAAGTCCCAGCGGCGTATTGCTTCGCCTCTTAGAACCGATTAGTCGAAAATTTTAACAATCATATTTTTGCATTCTGTACCGTGGATCCATCGTTAAACGCTATTAAACTAACGTCCGTGATGGTATAAATGCAGATTTTCGCTCCGTTTAGCCAAAATAACGAACTTTAGGTGCGCTCCGAAATATTTCAAAGTCCCAGCGGCGTATTGCTTCGCCTCTTAGAACCGATTAGTCGAAAATTTTAACAATCATATTTTTGCATTCTGTACCGTGGATCGATCGTTAAACGCTATTAAACTAGCGTCCGTGATGGTATAAATGCAGATTTTCGCTCCGTTTAGCCAAAATAACGAACTTTAGGTGCGCTCCGAAATATTTCAAAGTCCCAGCGGCGTATTGCTTCGCCTCTTAGAACCGATTAGTCGAAAATTTTAACAATCATATTTTTGCATTCTGTACCGTGGATCCATCGTTAAACGCTATTAAACTAACGTCCGTGATGGTATAAATGCAGATTTTCGCTCCGTTTAGCCAAAATAACGAACTTTAGGTGCGCTCCGAAATATTTCAAAGTCCCAGCGGCGTATTGCTTCGCCTCTTAGAACCGATTAGTCGAAAATTTTAACAATCATATTTTTGCATTCTGTACCGTGGATCGATCGTTAAACGCTATTAAACTAACGTCCGTGATGGTATAAATGCAGATTTTCGCTCCGTTTAGCCAAAATAACGAACTTTAGGTGCGCTCCGAAATATTTCAAAGTCCCAGCGGCGTATTGCTTCGCCTCTTAGAACCGATTAGTCGAAAATTTTAACAATCATATTTTTGCATTCTGTACCGTGGATCGATCGTTAAACGCTATTAAACTAACGTCCGTGATGGTATAAATGCAGATTTTCGGTCCGTTTAGCCAAAATAACGAACTTTAGGTGCGCTCCGAAATATTTCAAAGTCCCAGCGGCGTATTGCTTCGCCTCTTAGAACCGATTAGTCGAAAATTTTAACAATCATATTTTTGCATTCTGTACCGTGGATCGATCGTTAAACGCTATTAAACTAACGTCCGTGATGGTATAAATGCAGATTTTCGCTCCGTTTAGCCAAAATAACGAACTTTAGGTGCGCTCCGAAATATTTCAAAGTCCCAGCGGCGTATTGCTTCGCCTCTTAGAACCGATTAGTCGAAAATTTTAACAATCATATTTTTGCATTCTGTACCGTGGATCGATCGTTAAACGCTATTAAACTAACGTCCGTGATGGTATAAATGCAGATTTTCGCTCCGTTTAGCCAAAATAACGAACTTTAGGTGCGCTCCGAAATATTTCAAAGTCCCAGCGGCGTATTGCTTCGCCTCTTAGAACCGATTAGTCGAAAATTTTAACAATCATATTTTTGCATTCTGTACCGTGGATCCATAGTTAAACGCTATTAAACTAACGTCCGAGATGGTATAAATGCAGATTTTCGCTCCGTTTAGCCAAAATAACGAACTTTAGGTGCGCTCCGAAATATTTCAAAGTCCCAGCGGCGTATTGCTTCGCCTCTTAGAACCGATTAGTCGAAAATTTTAACAATCATATTTTTGCATTCTGTACCGTGGATCGATCGTTAAACGCTATTAAACTAACGTCCGTGATGGTATAAATGCAGATTTTCGCTCCGTTTAGCCAAAATAACGAACTTTAGGTGCGCTCCGAAATATTTCAAAGTCCCAGCGGCGTATTGCTTCGCCTCTTAGAACCGATTAGTCGAAAATTTTAACAATCATATTTTTGCATTCTGTACCGTGGATCGATCGTTAAACGCTATTAAACTAGCGTCCGTGATGGTATAAATGCAGATTTTCGCTCCGTTTAGCCAAAATAACGAACTTTAGGTGCGCTCCGAAATATTTCAAAGTCCCAGCGGCGTATTGCTTCGCCTCTTAGAACCGATTAGTCGAAAATTTTAACAATCATATTTTTGCATTCTGTACCGTGGATCCATCGTTAAACGCTATTAAACTAACGTCCGTGATGGTATAAATGCAGATTTTCGCTCCGTTTAGCCAAAATAACGAACTTTAGGTGCGCTCCGAAATATTTCAAAGTCCCAGCGGCGTATTGCTTCGCCTCTTAGAACCGATTAGTCGAAAATTTTAACAATCATATTTTTGCATTCTGTACCGTGGATCCATCGTTAAACGCTATTAAACTAACGTCCGTGATGGTATAAATGCAGATTTTCGCTCCGTTTAGCCAAAATAACGAACTTTAGGTGCGCTCCGAAATATTTCAAAGTCCCAGCCGCGTATTGCTTTGCCCCGAAATTTTTCAAAGTTCCAGCGGCGTGTTGCTTTCAAAGTGCCTCCCTCTAAATACCGATCGGCAGGCCGCTAGGTCGGCGACGCACGGGCTTACGCCCAGGCGTATACGGGGGCAAATCGCCGTGAGAGCGTGCGATTTTGACTTTCGCAATAAGATAGTCTCCTTTATGAAAAGGAGCGTACACGTCTCCCAAAAAAAAAAACAGTTTCATGACGATCAATGTAGTTCTTGATCGAAATGTATCATAGGACGAAGATTTTATCGAAAAGTACGAACTTTGGCGACGCATCGAAATTTTTCAAAGTTCCAACGGCGTGTTGCTTTCAAAGTGCCTCCCTGTAAATACCGATCGGCAGGCCGCTAGGTCGGCGACGCACGGGCTTACGCCCAGGCGTATACGGGGGCAAATCGCCGTGAGAGCGTGCGATTTTGATTTTCGCAATAAGATAGTCTCCTTTATGAAAAGGAGCGTACACGTCTCCCAAAAAAAAAAACAGTTTCATGACGATCAATGTAGTTCTTGATCGAAATGTATCATAGGACGAAGATTTTATCGAAAAGTACGAACTTTGGCGACGCATCGAAATTTTTCAAAGTTCCAACGGCGTGTTGCTTTCAAAGTGCCTCCCTCTAAATACCGATCGGCAGGCCGCTAGGTCGGCGACGCACGGGCTTACGCCCAGGCGTATACGGGGGCAAATCGCCGTGAGAGCGTGCGATTTTGACTTTCGCAATAAGATAGTCTCCTTTATGAAAA
>NW_027478179.1:395000-397500 GCF_051020975.1 Osmia lignaria lignaria | reverse complement strand
GAGCGTTCCTTTACTCGTTAGATTTGTCTTGTCGCGTGTGTATTCGCTTTTTCGACGCTTTTTAACCATTTAACTTGTTTAGCGAAGCTAAACGCACAGACAGACAAAAAAAAAGGAACAGCATCGCGCGTCAAACAGCGACGACCCATCTGAAGCGATCTTTCATTTATACACCGTTTGTAAACAGAGAGATGTATAAAGCGCGGGGAATCATTCGAAACCCTGGGGCTATTCGAGCTTGCATTTCAGCAAATTATCATCTCAAACATTTCACTCGTTTGCTTTTTCTAAATTTATAGGAGAGCTTCTTTCGTTTATTTTTGACACACCTTTCGTAAATATCGTTTCTGGCAACGTCGGGAGCGTGGATTTCTACAAGTGAACAATCGCGCCGATCCGATAACTTCCAGCAGGATGGAGAATCTTTATAGATTATCTTCCGAGAACTCGGTGCTTTCACGGGCGGTCGTTTATAAATTTTAACGAACGACTCGCGCGCCGTGACGCACTTGCGCTAGTTCGAAGAGATATTTCGAAATTTGTTTCTCTCCTTTAACGGCCTGCATTTAGTGTATCGGTTGCGATTTTCGTCACATCGTTTCCACGACAAACGCCGACGAACTGCCCAACTATCGCTCGTACGTTGCGACTCTTTCTTTGTTTATCGTTCATTCATTCTTTCAATTTCGTTCGATAATCCCGCTCCGAAACGTTCTACTTTCGTTGAACGACGGCGAGATGTTTAGAAAGAAATGAATTACTCTTTTTTCGAGAAGCAAACGCAAGCAGTCTTTTGTTAAGAAAACGACCCTCAGCCAGGCGTGGTCCAGGAATTGTATCCGTGGACCGCAATGTGCGTTCGAAATGTCGATGTTCATGTGTCCTGCAGTTCACACGTTGACGCGCAATTAGCTGCGTTCTTCATCGACCCACGAGCCAAGTGATCCACCGTTCAGGGTAATCGTAAAATTTTGTATTTCAAACTCTTTAGATCTTTAGAGTGTTATTTTCATTATTAACACGCATCACATTCGATACCCACATCACTCTCCCACCCGGCGCGTGCGGGAGAGCGAATTCGGGCGTCGCCAACGTATTTGTTTGTTTGTTCGATCGTTGACGACACGATCGCGTCCAAGGACGGAAACCGTCGGAGAAACGCCCAGTGGCACGCTCCTCTCGACGGTCGGGCGTAAAGTACATTTAAAAACCTTGAAAAGTACGAACGCACACAAGGAATGCGAGCGCGCGTCCTGTCGCTGAATCGTGGGTTGCGAGATTCGAACAGACACACGGCCGGCGACGATCGGTCTAACTAATGGACACATAGTTTTTCAAAGACTCGCTATCGTCGCTTCTCAGCCGGTCCGTAAACAACACACATCGATCAGGCGGACGCACGAATCTTACCACGGTGCGTGTTTCGTAGATTCCAGGTTACCCGCAAGTACCTCTCTCTCCCTCTCGAAAGAGGAATCTCGATCCGTCCTTTTTGGACAATGGAGAAATCTTTTTATCGCAACACGGATGGCAAAGAAACAACCAAAGCGTAGGAGCGTGGGGACGAGAGCGACGAAAAGAACGTCGCGAAAACAAAGTTTCGACGGTTGCTCGTTCTAATACATCGTAGTTTCAACTCTCTCAGTTTTAACCACTCCTAGACGCTTCGTAAACTTTTAACAATTCTTCGCCTCCGCGAGTTTCATTTCGAATAGAGCGAACGCAACACGGACCAAAAAAACTCCGGTGATGCCAGATCATTTAGCAAAGATCAGACGGCGGGTCATCTGTATTCCTTTTCTCTCTTTTTTATATCTTTCCATTTAACTAGGGTGTCGCAACGACGGGTACATTTATATATTTATATATATTGTATTTCAATTTTAATGATCCTTCACTTTCGGTTTGTAATAATATGATCCTTCTTTCATTTCGATCCTTCATATTGTAGGTTAACCAACAGAAGTTTGTTTTTTTACGACTTGTATTTTTGTGGTTTGTTTGTTTGTTTCTTACGACTTGTTTGTACCCGATCAAGTAGACGACGACCCATAAGTATAAGTTAGAGAGATAAAGGTCGAGAGACCTCACGCAAGCGTCTTTTACTTCCATTCACATCAGCCAGAGAGAAATGGTCCGGCGTCGTGCTCTTTGGCGCCGTTGGTCGCACAGTTTTTTTGCCGGCGGTTCCGAACGGACGGGAGAAACGCGATGAGTAATCAAAGCGACCTCCGCACGTAACCGTGTCGGTGTAATTTTACCGCATCGCAGCGTTTTGGTATTTGTTTCTTATTGGCTCGAACCCGAGATTTATGTGTTTTGTGTCATGTATATGGTATTATTTATTATATCTTTCTCGTTTTGTATAATTTTTGGTCCGAGCTCAATAAACTTTTATATCGCTTTATCAATGATCCATTCAGTTAGGTTTTCTCTTGTATTTTTAATTTGTTAATGATCCTTCCGCAGGTTCACCTACGGAAACCTTGTTACGACTTTT
>NW_027478179.1:387500-392500 GCF_051020975.1 Osmia lignaria lignaria | reverse complement strand
TACTTTAAATATTTCCAAACAGTCTCCCTTCTAAAAGTGATAGAACGAATTTTCGTCTAACACTACTTTCTTGGTTCAAAAATTTTATACAATCTTATAACTTTTTCAGTTTTAACAAATTTTGGTTACAGACAGTTGATGCTCAGTTTGTACAAGTATGCAACATTTATAAGTGCATACAGGTCACCAGCCTTATATTACAAGGCTCACCACATATGGGCCATTCGGTCTTAGACACCGACCCGTGGTAATGCTGTGTGGAGATTAATAATAATCCGCAACGGAAAACCGGAACGAGAATAGTCGAGAAAGTATATTCTCGAGGAGCGGTAGACTGCTTTTCAACCGAAGTCATAAAAGAGCCACACGCTCGACGCTACTCCCGACCGGTCCGAGCGAACCGAAAGTGCCTTCCTATAAATACCGAACGGCCGGCCGCTAGGTCGGCGACGCATGGGCTTACGCCCAGGCGTATGCCTGTGCAAACCGCCGTGAGAGCGTACCATCCCGCCGGCACGGTAAAACTTAGACTGAAAATATCGTCGAACATATCCTTTCATTTTATAACGTTCTATACATGAAAATTAATAAATTAACATGCAGGACATAATAAATTCACATTCTCATGTAAATCATGGGTTTAATTAATATTTTAAAAAATTTTAAAACCGCCCAGAACCGATGAGATGAAAATATTAAAACGATATTTTTGCATTTTCTTACGGTAAAACATTAACAAATAAGCGACTATAGCAATATAAAACTCCATTTGTAATTTAATTAATCAAAATTAATATTTTTTTTTGATTTTTCAGCGATCCAGAACCGATGAGACGAAAACATTAAAACGATATTTTTGCATTTTCTTACGACAAAACATTAACAAATACGAGACTATAACAATATAAAACTACATATGTAATTTAATTAATCAAAATTAATAATTTTTTTTGATTTTTCAGTGATCCAGAACCGATAAGTCGAAAATTTTAACAATCATATTTTTGCATTCTGTACCGTGGATCCATCGTTAAACGCTATTAAACTAACGTCCGTGATGGTATAAATGCAGATTTTCGCTCCGTTTAGCCAAAATAACGAACTATAGGTGCGCTCCGAAATATTTCAAAGTCCCAGCGGCGTATTGCTTCGCCTCTTAGAACCGATTAGTCGAAAATTTTAACAATCATATTTTTGCATTCTGTACCGTGGATCGATCGTTAAACGCTATTAAACTAGCGTCCGTGATGGTATAAATGCAGATTTTCGCTCCGTTTAGCCAAAATAACGAACTTTAGGTGCGCTCCGAAATATTTCAAAGTCCCAGCGGCGTATTGCTTCGCCTCTTAGAACCGATTAGTCGAAAATTTTAACAATCATATTTTTGCATTCTGTACCGTGGATCCATCGTTAAACGCTATTAAACTAACGTCCGTGATGGTATAAATGCAGATTTTCGCTCCGTTTAGCCAAAATAACGAACTTTAGGTGCGCTCCGAAATATTTCAAAGTCCCAGCGGCGTATTGCTTCGCCTCTTAGAACCGATTAGTCGAAAATTTTAACAATCATATTTTTGCATTCTGTACCGTGGATCGATCGTTAAACGCTATTAAACTAACGTCCGTGATGGTATAAATGCAGATTTTCGCTCCGTTTAGCCAAAATAACGAACTTTAGGTGCGCTCCGAAATATTTCAAAGTCCCAGCGGCGTATTGCTTCGCCTCTTAGAACCGATTAGTCGAAAATTTTAACAATCATATTTTTGCATTCTGTACCGTGGATCGATCGTTAAACGCTATTAAACTAGCGTCCGTGATGGTATAAATGCAGATTTTCGCTCCGTTTAGCCAAAATAACGAACTTTAGGTGCGCTCCGAAATATTTCAAAGTCCCAGCGGCGTATTGCTTCGCCTCTTAGAACCGATTAGTCGAAAATTTTAACAATCATATTTTTGCATTCTGTACCGTGGATCCATCGTTAAACGCTATTAAACTAACGTCCGTGATGGTATAAATGCAGATTTTCGCTCCGTTTAGCCAAAATAACGAACTTTAGGTGCGCTCCGAAATATTTCAAAGTCCCAGCGGCGTATTGCTTCGCCTCTTAGAACCGATTAGTCGAAAATTTTAACAATCATATTTTTGCATTCTGTACCGTGGATCGATCGTTAAACGCTATTAAACTAGCGTCCGTGATGGTATAAATGCAGATTTTCGCTCCGTTTAGCCAAAATAACGAACTTTAGGTGCGCTCCGAAATATTTCAAAGTCCCAGCGGCGTATTGCTTCGCCTCTTAGAACCGATTAGTCGAAAATTTTAACAATCATATTTTTGCATTCTGTACCGTGGATCCATCGTTAAACGCTATTAAACTAACGTCCGTGATGGTATAAATGCAGATTTTCGCTCCGTTTAGCCAAAATAACGAACTTTAGGTGCGCTCCGAAATATTTCAAAGTCCCAGCGGCGTATTGCTTCGCCTCTTAGAACCGATTAGTCGAAAATTTTAACAATCATATTTTTGCATTCTGTACCGTGGATCGATCGTTAAACGCTATTAAACTAACGTCCGTGATGGTATAAATGCAGATTTTCGCTCCGTTTAGCCAAAATAACGAACTTTAGGTGCGCTCCGAAATATTTCAAAGTCCCAGCGGCGTATTGCTTCGCCTCTTAGAACCGATTAGTCGAAAATTTTAACAATCATATTTTTGCATTCTGTACCGTGGATCGATCGTTAAACGCTATTAAACTAGCGTCCGTGATGGTATAAATGCAGATTTTCGCTCCGTTTAGCCAAAATAACGAACTTTAGGTGCGCTCCGAAATATTTCAAAGTCCCAGCGGCGTATTGCTTCGCCTCTTAGAACCGATTAGTCGAAAATTTTAACAATCATATTTTTGCATTCTGTACCGTGGATCCATCGTTAAACGCTATTAAACTAACGTCCGTGATGGTATAAATGCAGATTTTCGCTCCGTTTAGCCAAAATAACGAACTTTAGGTGCGCTCCGAAATATTTCAAAGTCCCAGCGGCGTATTGCTTCGCCTCTTAGAACCGATTAGTCGAAAATTTTAACAATCATATTTTTGCATTCTGTACCGTGGATCCATCGTTAAACGCTATTAAACTAACGTCCGTGATGGTATAAATGCAGATTTTCGCTCCGTTTAGCCAAAATAACGAACTTTAGGTGCGCTCCGAAATATTTCAAAGTCCCAGCCGCGTATTGCTTTGCCCCGAAATTTTTCAAAGTTCCAGCGGCGTGTTGCTTTCAAAGTGCCTCCCTCTAAATACCGATCGGCAGGCCGCTAGGTCGGCGACGCACGGGCTTACGCCCAGGCGTATACGGGGGCAAATCGCCGTGAGAGCGTGCGATTTTGACTTTCGCAATAAGATAGTCTCCTTTATGAAAAGGAGCGTACACGTCTCCCAAAAAAAAAAACAGTTTCATGACGATCAATGTAGTTCTTGATCGAAATGTATCATAGGACGAAGATTTTATCGAAAAGTACGAACTTTGGCGACGCATCGAAATTTTTCAAAGTTCCAACGGCGTGTTGCTTTCAAAGTGCCTCCCTGTAAATACCGATCGGCAGGCCGCTAGGTCGGCGACGCACGGGCTTACGCCCAGGCGTATACGGGGGCAAATCGCCGTGAGAGCGTGCGATTTTGACTTTCGCAATAAGATAGTCTCCTTTATGAAAAGGAGCGTACACGTCTCCCAAAAAAAAAAACAGTTTCATGACGATCAATGTAGTTCTTGATCGAAATGTATCATAGGACGAAGATTTTATCGAAAAGTACGAACTTTGGCGACGCATCGAAATTTTTCAAAGTTCCAACGGCGTGTTGCTTTCAAAGTGCCTCCCTCTAAATACCGATCGGCAGGCCGCTAGGTCGGCGACGCACGGGCTTACGCCCAGGCGTATACGGGGGCAAATCGCCGTGAGAGCGTGCGATTTTGACTTTCGCAATAAGATAGTCTCCTTTATGAAAAGGAGCGTACACGTCTCCCAAAAAAAAAAACAGTTTCATGACGATCAATGTAGTTCTTGATCGAAATGTATCATAGGACGAAGATTTTATCGAAAAGTACGAACTTTGGCGACGCATCGAAATTTTTCAAAGTTCCAACGGCGTGTTGCTTTCAAAGTGCCTCCCTCTAAATACCGATCGGCAGGCCGCTAGGTCGGCGACGCACGGGCTTACGCCCAGGCGTATACGGGGGCAAATCGCCGTGAGAGCGTGCGATTTTGACTTTCGCAATAAGATAGTCTCCTTTATGAAAAGGAGCGTACACGTCTCCCAAAAAAAAAAACAGTTTCATGACGATCAATGTAGTTCTTGATCGAAATGTATCATAGGACGAAGATTTTATCGAAAAGTACGAACTTTGGCGACGCATCGAAATTTTTCAAAGTTCCAACGGCGTGTTGCTTTCAAAGTGCCTCCCTCTAAATACCGATCGGCAGGCCGCTAGGTCGGCGACGCACGGGCTTACGCCCAGGCGTATACGGGGGCAAATCGCCGTGAGAGCGTGCGATTTTGACTTTCGCAATAAGATAGTCTCCTTTATGAAAAGGAGCGTACACGTCTCCCAAAAAAAAAAACAGTTTCATGACGATCAATGTAGTTCTTGATCGAAATGTATCATAGGACGAAGATTTTATCGAAAAGTACGAACTTTGGCGACGCATCGAAATTTTTCAAAGTTCCAACGGCGTGTTGCTTTCAAAGTGCCTCCCTCTAAATACCGATCGGCAGGCCGCTAGGTCGGCGACGCACGGGCTTGCGCCCAGGCGTATACGGGGGCAAATCGCCGTGAGAGCGTGCGATTTTGACTTTCGCAATAAGATAGTCTCCTTTATGAAAAGGAGCGTACACGTCTCCCAAAAAAAAAAACAGTTTCATGACGATCAATGTAGTTCTTGATCGAAATGTATCATAGGACGAAGATTTTATCGAAAAGTACGAACTTTGGCGACGCATCGA
>NW_027478179.1:372500-375000 GCF_051020975.1 Osmia lignaria lignaria | reverse complement strand
AGGTCGGCGACGCATGGGCTTACGCCCAGGCGTATGCCTGTGCAAACCGCCGTGAGAGCGTACCATCCCGCCGGCACGGTAAAACTTAGACTGAAAATATCGTCGAACATATCCTTTCATTTTATAACGTTCTATACATGAAAATTAATAAATTAACATGCAGGACATAATAAATTCACATTCTCATGTAAATCATGGGTTTAATTAATATTTTAAAAAATTTTAAAACCGCCCAGAACCGATGAGATGAAAATATTAAAACGATATTTTTGCATTTTCTTACGGTAAAACATTAACAAATAAGCGACTATAGCAATATAAAACTCCATTTGTAATTTAATTAATCAAAATTAATATTTTTTTTTGATTTTTCAGCGATCCAGAACCGATGAGACGAAAACATTAAAACGATATTTTTGCATTTTCTTACGACAAAACATTAACAAATACGAGACTATAACAATATAAAACTACATATGTAATTTAATTAATCAAAATTAATAATTTTTTTTGATTTTTCAGTGATCCAGAACCGATAAGTCGAAAATTTTAACAATCATATTTTTGCATTCTGTACCGTGGATCCATCGTTAAACGCTATTAAACTAACGTCCGTGATGGTATAAATGCAGATTTTCGCTCCGTTTAGCCAAAATAACGAACTATAGGTGCGCTCCGAAATATTTCAAAGTCCCAGCGGCGTATTGCTTCGCCTCTTAGAACCGATTAGTCGAAAATTTTAACAATCATATTTTTGCATTCTGTACCGTGGATCGATCGTTAAACGCTATTAAACTAGCGTCCGTGATGGTATAAATGCAGATTTTCGCTCCGTTTAGCCAAAATAACGAACTTTAGGTGCGCTCCGAAATATTTCAAAGTCCCAGCGGCGTATTGCTTCGCCTCTTAGAACCGATTAGTCGAAAATTTTAACAATCATATTTTTGCATTCTGTACCGTGGATCCATCGTTAAACGCTATTAAACTAACGTCCGTGATGGTATAAATGCAGATTTTCGCTCCGTTTAGCCAAAATAACGAACTATAGGTGCGCTCCGAAATATTTCAAAGTCCCAGCGGCGTATTGCTTCGCCTCTTAGAACCGATTAGTCGAAAATTTTAACAATCATATTTTTGCATTCTGTACCGTGGATCGATCGTTAAACGCTATTAAACTAGCGTCCGTGATGGTATAAATGCAGATTTTCGCTCCGTTTAGCCAAAATAACGAACTTTAGGTGCGCTCCGAAATATTTCAAAGTCCCAGCGGCGTATTGCTTCGCCTCTTAGAACCGATTAGTCGAAAATTTTAACAATCATATTTTTGCATTCTGTACCGTGGATCCATCGTTAAACGCTATTAAACTAACGTCCGTGATGGTATAAATGCAGATTTTCGCTCCGTTTAGCCAAAATAACGAACTTTAGGTGCGCTCCGAAATATTTCAAAGTCCCAGCGGCGTATTGCTTCGCCTCTTAGAACCGATTAGTCGAAAATTTTAACAATCATATTTTTGCATTCTGTACCGTGGATCGATCGTTAAACGCTATTAAACTAGCGTCCGTGATGGTATAAATGCAGATTTTCGCTCCGTTTAGCCAAAATAACGAACTTTAGGTGCGCTCCGAAATATTTCAAAGTCCCAGCGGCGTATTGCTTCGCCTCTTAGAACCGATTAGTCGAAAATTTTAACAATCATATTTTTGCATTCTGTACCGTGGATCCATCGTTAAACGCTATTAAACTAACGTCCGTGATGGTATAAATGCAGATTTTCGCTCCGTTTAGCCAAAATAACGAACTTTAGGTGCGCTCCGAAATATTTCAAAGTCCCAGCGGCGTATTGCTTCGCCTCTTAGAACCGATTAGTCGAAAATTTTAACAATCATATTTTTGCATTCTGTACCGTGGATCGATCGTTAAACGCTATTAAACTAACGTCCGTGATGGTATAAATGCAGATTTTCGCTCCGTTTAGCCAAAATAACGAACTTTAGGTGCGCTCCGAAATATTTCAAAGTCCCAGCGGCGTATTGCTTCGCCTCTTAGAACCGATTAGTCGAAAATTTTAACAATCATATTTTTGCATTCTGTACCGTGGATCGATCGTTAAACGCTATTAAACTAACGTCCGTGATGGTATAAATGCAGATTTTCGCTCCGTTTAGCCAAAATAACGAACTTTAGGTGCGCTCCGAAATATTTCAAAGTCCCAGCGGCGTATTGCTTCGCCTCTTAGAACCGATTAGTCGAAAATTTTAACAATCATATTTTTGCATTCTGTACCGTGGATCGATCGTTAAACGCTATTAAACTAACGTCCGTGATGGTATAAATGCAGATTTTCGCTCCGTTTAGCCAAAATAACGAACTTTAGGTGCGCTCCGAAATATTTCAAAGTCCCAGCGGCGTATTGCTTCGCCTCTTAGAACCGATTAGTCGAAAATTTTAACAATCATATTTTTGCATTCTGTACCGTGGATCGATCGTTAAACGCTA
>NW_027478179.1:362500-367500 GCF_051020975.1 Osmia lignaria lignaria | reverse complement strand
AAATTCGATTTAGCCATATTTAACAGTTTTGTTGTTGCTTTTTAACTGAGAGCTTTAGGACACCTCATTTACATAGGATTTCTCTTAGGGCTTAGGATCGACTGACTCGTGTGCAACGGCTGTTCACACGAAACCCTTCTCCACGTCAGTCCTCCAGGGCCTCGCTGGAGTATTTGCTACTACCACCAAGATCTGCACCGACGGCGGCTCCAGGCAGGCTCACGCCCAGACCCTTCTGCGCACACCGCCGCGACCCTCCTACTCGTCAGGGCTTCATGGAGGACCAAATTTTGTCCAGCCCCACTTGCCACTGACGGCGGAGTATAGGCGCGACGCTTCAGCGCCATCCATTTTCAGGGCTAGTTGCTTCGGCAGGTGAGTTGTTACACACTCCTTAGCGGATTCCGACTTCCATGGCCACCGTCCTGCTGTCTTAAGCAACCAACGCCTTTCATGGTATCCCATAAGCGTCGACTTAGGCGCCTTAACTCTGCGTTTGGTTCATCCCACAGCGCCAGTTCTGCTTACCAAAATTGGCCCACTTGGCACTCTGATCCAATAATAAAATCTCATGGCTTCATTTGATGCAAGCAAGCCAGAGATCTCACCCATTTAAAGTTTGAGAATAGGTTGAGGTCGTTTCGGCCCCAAGGCCTCTAATCATTCGCTTTACCAGATGAGACTCGCAATAACGTTCGAGCGAGTGCCAGCTATCCTGAGGGAAACTTCGGAGGGAACCAGCTACTAGATGGTTCGATTAGTCTTTCGCCCCTATACCCAGTTCCGACGATCGATTTGCACGTCAGAATCGCTACGGACCTCCATCAGGGTTTCCCCTGACTTCGTCCTGACCAGGCATAGTTCACCATCTTTCGGGTCCCAACGTGTACGCTCTAGGTGCGCCTCTTCTCGCAATGAGAACGAGACGCCCCGGGAGTGCGAGGCCTAATCGTAACGAGGCCCATCCTCCCTAGGTCGACGCAGAGGACGACATTCACTTTCATTTCGCCTTTAGGTTTATTTATATCCCAATGACTTGCGCACATGTTAGACTCCTTGGTCCGTGTTTCAAGACGGGTCCTGAGAGTACCCAAAGCAATAGCGTCGCCGACCGGTAATTCAAAGCTTGGCCAGTCCAAGGACTCCTCCTGCTAACAGCTGGCCAGACCCGGGGACGGCGCATAGTCCGTACATCCGGGTAATTATAACTGAACCTAGCTTGCGGCGGTCCTGACGCACACACATTCGAAAATGGATTGGTTGCGGCCTGATACCGTCTGAGTACCGTCGCGCAGTCGGCCAGGCAACCGAGGGTCTGTCACGAACACCGTTAAGGTGACGGACAGGCTCCGCCTCGGACCGTAGACCGACACGCAACGGGTCGCGACGTTCTACTAGGGGAGAAGTGCACGACTACCTCGCCGGAACATTCGCCGAAGGTGGTGTGCCCTCGCTAATGGAACCCGAAGGTCCATCCGGGGCATCGCGCACCAACGGGAGCCAGCGTTGTTGACGATGAATCTCCCCATTCGATCTTTTGGGTTTCTCAGGTTTACCCCTGAACGGTTTCACGTACTCTTGAACTCTCTCTTCAAAGTTCTTTTCAACTTTCCCTCACGGTACTTGTTCGCTATCGGTCTCGTGGTCGTATTTAGCCTTAGATGGAGTTTACCACCCACTTAGGGCTGCACTCTCAAGCAACCCGACTCTAAGGAGAGATCCTCCCGAAACGCGTACCGGTCACTACGGGCCTGGCACCCTCTATGGGTAAATGGCCCCATTCAAGATGGACTTGGACGCAATTCGATGTCTCGGGATAAACGGATCCTCCTGAACACTACATTTCCCAGCGGCGGTACCGCGGGATTCAGTGCTGGGCTCATTCCTGTTCGCTCGCCGCTACTAAGGAAATCCTAGTTAGTTTCTTTTCCTCCGCTTAATAATATGCTTAAATTCAGCGGGTAATCTCGCCTACTCTGAGGTCGTCAATTTCTTTGGTTTCATCGAAAGGTGAATAATGATGCTCGATGCAAAAAAAAAAAAAATAAACGAAAAGAAGCAAAAAAGCAAACACGTAGAGAAACTGTGCGTGAATCAACCTTTCGCATATTCAATTTTTCCTCCTCTCTCGTTTCAAAATGTTTGTATTTATCGTTCGATGAAACGAGCACAAGAGGGAAAAAAAAGTTGAGACACGACGTTCCCATAATTTTCGTGTTATTTCCTTTTTGCTTCAAACATTTTGCGGACTGCAGCTTCGTCGTATTGCTTTTATCAATTTTTAACAATTTCAAAGCGAAGACAACTCGCAAGACGATCCATTTCGTCTCGGTTCAATTTTAACGTCCGTCCGTATTATTTTTTGTTCCACAAGAGATTTCGAATAGGTTTCTTTATTTATCATCCCTTCTTTTCGAGCGCCACGGAAGCAAGAGGAAAAGCAAGAGCGAGAGAACATTTCGCGTATACTTCATTTAACAATTTTAACCAACACGCGATGTACTCCACACACCTCTTAGATTTAACAACTGCTTTTCTCTTCTTCTCCCCTTAGCGCAAGGGTAAACCCCATTTGTCTCTTCTTTGGAACGCAACAAAACTTTCGAGGACTGGACGACCGAGCGATGGTCGCGCGGTCTTCGCTTATCTTTAACAAACGAAGTAGTCCGTATGTATTCTAAATGTTGAAGCCTCCTAGAGCTTTAAGCCATGCGAGACATTGAAATGCTGTTTTAACGGGAGCATGCATAATTGCTGCAAACATACTTTTATCACAAGTTCTAGCCACGCCACGGAGGCTTCGAAGTTCCTTCACCATTCGCTTTCCTCTCTTTTGTTACACAGTTTCAGACTACGATCAGGGGTACCGAAACGCTGTATTGATTGTAAACAACCATTTTTATCTTGGAGCGGAGCGTTCCTTTACTCGTTAGATTTGTCTTGTCGCGTGTGTATTCGCTTTTTCGACGCTTTTTAACCATTTAACTTGTTTAGCGAAGCTAAACGCACAGACAGACAAAAAAAAAGGAACAGCATCGCGCGTCAAACAGCGACGACCCATCTGAAGCGATCTTTCATTTATACACCGTTTGTAAACAGAGAGATGTATAAAGCGCGGGGAATCATTCGAAACCCTGGGGCTATTCGAGCTTGCATTTCAGCAAATTATCATCTCAAACATTTCACTCGTTTGCTTTTTCTAAATTTATAGGAGAGCTTCTTTCGTTTATTTTTGACACACCTTTCGTAAATATCGTTTCTGGCAACGTCGGGAGCGTGGATTTCTACAAGTGAACAATCGCGCCGATCCGATAACTTCCAGCAGGATGGAGAATCTTTATAGATTATCTTCCGAGAACTCGGTGCTTTCACGGGCGGTCGTTTATAAATTTTAACGAACGACTCGCGCGCCGTGACGCACTTGCGCTAGTTCGAAGAGATATTTCGAAATTTGTTTCTCTCCTTTAACGGCCTGCATTTAGTGTATCGGTTGCGATTTTCGTCACATCGTTTCCACGACAAACGCCGACGAACTGCCCAACTATCGCTCGTACGTTGCGACTCTTTCTTTGTTTATCGTTCATTCATTCTTTCAATTTCGTTCGATAATCCCGCTCCGAAACGTTCTACTTTCGTTGAACGACGGCGAGATGTTTAGAAAGAAATGAATTACTCTTTTTTCGAGAAGCAAACGCAAGCAGTCTTTTGTTAAGAAAACGACCCTCAGCCAGGCGTGGTCCAGGAATTGTATCCGTGGACCGCAATGTGCGTTCGAAATGTCGATGTTCATGTGTCCTGCAGTTCACACGTTGACGCGCAATTAGCTGCGTTCTTCATCGACCCACGAGCCAAGTGATCCACCGTTCAGGGTAATCGTAAAATTTTGTATTTCAAACTCTTTAGATCTTTAGAGTGTTATTTTCATTATTAACACGCATCACATTCGATACCCACATCACTCTCCCACCCGGCGCGTGCGGGAGAGCGAATTCGGGCGTCGCCAACGTATTTGTTTGTTTGTTCGATCGTTGACGACACGATCGCGTCCAAGGACGGAAACCGTCGGAGAAACGCCCAGTGGCACGCTCCTCTCGACGGTCGGGCGTAAAGTACATTTAAAAACCTTGAAAAGTACGAACGCACACAAGGAATGCGAGCGCGCGTCCTGTCGCTGAATCGTGGGTTGCGAGATTCGAACAGACACACGGCCGGCGACGATCGGTCTAACTAATGGACACATAGTTTTTCAAAGACTCGCTATCGTCGCTTCTCAGCCGGTCCGTAAACAACACACATCGATCAGGCGGACGCACGAATCTTACCACGGTGCGTGTTTCGTAGATTCCAGGTTACCCGCAAGTACCTCTCTCTCCCTCTCGAAAGAGGAATCTCGATCCGTCCTTTTTGGACAATGGAGAAATCTTTTTATCGCAACACGGATGGCAAAGAAACAACCAAAGCGTAGGAGCGTGGGGACGAGAGCGACGAAAAGAACGTCGCGAAAACAAAGTTTCGACGGTTGCTCGTTCTAATACATCGTAGTTTCAACTCTCTCAGTTTTAACCACTCCTAGACGCTTCGTAAACTTTTAACAATTCTTCGCCTCCGCGAGTTTCATTTCGAATAGAGCGAACGCAACACGGACCAAAAAAACTCCGGTGATGCCAGATCATTTAGCAAAGATCAGACGGCGGGTCATCTGTATTCCTTTTCTCTCTTTTTTATATCTTTCCATTTAACTAGGGTGTCGCAACGACGGGTACATTTATATATTTATATATATTGTATTTCAATTTTAATGATCCTTCACTTTCGGTTTGTAATAATATGATCCTTCTTTCATTTCGATCCTTCATATTGTAGGTTAACCAACAGAAGTTTGTTTTTTTACGACTTGTATTTTTGTGGTTTGTTTGTTTGTTTCTTACGACTTGTTTGTACCCGATCAAGTAGACGACGACCCATAAGTATAAGTTAGAGAGATAAAGGTCGAGAGACCT
>NW_027478179.1:355000-360000 GCF_051020975.1 Osmia lignaria lignaria | reverse complement strand
CAATATAATAAAAGATAGCGCGGACAGTGGCATGCTATACAAATCGAGAAAGCGCGTACAGTGATCATGCTGGTCATTTTGCCACCAAATTTTATAATCTTTATCATTAGAGCGGGCCCACCAACCTCGTCTCTGTACTTTATACATTTCTCCTCCATCTGCACACACCTTTTCAAACATTAACGGAGAGAGTTCCTTGGACTTGCTTTAAATGTACATATTAGATATGTTGGAATCTCTCTCCTTTAGAAGTTTCCCCAGCCTTAAAACTTCTTTCATTTTTACTCCTCTCTCCATACTTATTTTCCTCTCTGAACGTATCAGAGAGGATTTTATTTCTGACACCTCTTGACTTTTCTTAAATTCAGGGACGTAATTTTGTTCATAATTCAGTGGACTTTTGTGTATTTTATACTTTAAATATTTCCAAACAGTCTCCCTTCTAAAAGTGATAGAACGAATTTTCGTCTAACACTACTTTCTTGGTTCAAAAATTTTATACAATCTTATAACTTTTTCAGTTTTAACAAATTTTGGTTACAGACAGTTGATGCTCAGTTTGTACAAGTATGCAACATTTATAAGTGCATACAGGTCACCAGCCTTATATTACAAGGCTCACCACATATGGGCCATTCGGTCTTAGACACCGACCCGTGGTAATGCTGTGTGGAGATTAATAATAATCCGCAACGGAAAACCGGAACGAGAATAGTCGAGAAAGTATATTCTCGAGGAGCGGTAGACTGCTTTTCAACCGAAGTCATAAAAGAGCCACACGCTCGACGCTACTCCCGACCGGTCCGAGCGAACCGAAAGTGCCTTCCTATAAATACCGAACGGCCGGCCGCTAGGTCGGCGACGCATGGGCTTACGCCCAGGCGTATGCCTGTGCAAACCGCCGTGAGAGCGTACCATCCCGCCGGCACGGTAAAACTTAGACTGAAAATATCGTCGAACATATCCTTTCATTTTATAACGTTCTATACATGAAAATTAATAAATTAACATGCAGGACATAATAAATTCACATTCTCATGTAAATCATGGGTTTAATTAATATTTTAAAAAATTTTAAAACCGCCCAGAACCGATGAGATGAAAATATTAAAACGATATTTTTGCATTTTCTTACGGTAAAACATTAACAAATAAGCGACTATAGCAATATAAAACTCCATTTGTAATTTAATTAATCAAAATTAATATTTTTTTTTGATTTTTCAGCGATCCAGAACCGATGAGACGAAAACATTAAAACGATATTTTTGCATTTTCTTACGACAAAACATTAACAAATACGAGACTATAACAATATAAAACTACATATGTAATTTAATTAATCAAAATTAATAATTTTTTTTGATTTTTCAGTGATCCAGAACCGATAAGTCGAAAATTTTAACAATCATATTTTTGCATTCTGTACCGTGGATCCATCGTTAAACGCTATTAAACTAACGTCCGTGATGGTATAAATGCAGATTTTCGCTCCGTTTAGCCAAAATAACGAACTATAGGTGCGCTCCGAAATATTTCAAAGTCCCAGCGGCGTATTGCTTCGCCTCTTAGAACCGATTAGTCGAAAATTTTAACAATCATATTTTTGCATTCTGTACCGTGGATCGATCGTTAAACGCTATTAAACTAGCGTCCGTGATGGTATAAATGCAGATTTTCGCTCCGTTTAGCCAAAATAACGAACTTTAGGTGCGCTCCGAAATATTTCAAAGTCCCAGCGGCGTATTGCTTCGCCTCTTAGAACCGATTAGTCGAAAATTTTAACAATCATATTTTTGCATTCTGTACCGTGGATCGATCGTTAAACGCTATTAAACTAGCGTCCGTGATGGTATAAATGCAGATTTTCGCTCCGTTTAGCCAAAATAACGAACTTTAGGTGCGCTCCGAAATATTTCAAAGTCCCAGCGGCGTATTGCTTCGCCTCTTAGAACCGATTAGTCGAAAATTTTAACAATCATATTTTTGCATTCTGTACCGTGGATCCATCGTTAAACGCTATTAAACTAACGTCCGTGATGGTATAAATGCAGATTTTCGCTCCGTTTAGCCAAAATAACGAACTTTAGGTGCGCTCCGAAATATTTCAAAGTCCCAGCGGCGTATTGCTTCGCCTCTTAGAACCGATTAGTCGAAAATTTTAACAATCATATTTTTGCATTCTGTACCGTGGATCGATCGTTAAACGCTATTAAACTAGCGTCCGTGATGGTATAAATGCAGATTTTCGCTCCGTTTAGCCAAAATAACGAACTTTAGGTGCGCTCCGAAATATTTCAAAGTCCCAGCGGCGTATTGCTTCGCCTCTTAGAACCGATTAGTCGAAAATTTTAACAATCATATTTTTGCATTCTGTACCGTGGATCCATCGTTAAACGCTATTAAACTAACGTCCGTGATGGTATAAATGCAGATTTTCGCTCCGTTTAGCCAAAATAACGAACTTTAGGTGCGCTCCGAAATATTTCAAAGTCCCAGCGGCGTATTGCTTCGCCTCTTAGAACCGATTAGTCGAAAATTTTAACAATCATATTTTTGCATTCTGTACCGTGGATCGATCGTTAAACGCTATTAAACTAGCGTCCGTGATGGTATAAATGCAGATTTTCGCTCCGTTTAGCCAAAATAACGAACTTTAGGTGCGCTCCGAAATATTTCAAAGTCCCAGCGGCGTATTGCTTCGCCTCTTAGAACCGATTAGTCGAAAATTTTAACAATCATATTTTTGCATTCTGTACCGTGGATCCATCGTTAAACGCTATTAAACTAACGTCCGTGATGGTATAAATGCAGATTTTCGCTCCGTTTAGCCAAAATAACGAACTTTAGGTGCGCTCCGAAATATTTCAAAGTCCCAGCGGCGTATTGCTTCGCCTCTTAGAACCGATTAGTCGAAAATTTTAACAATCATATTTTTGCATTCTGTACCGTGGATCGATCGTTAAACGCTATTAAACTAACGTCCGTGATGGTATAAATGCAGATTTTCGCTCCGTTTAGCCAAAATAACGAACTTTAGGTGCGCTCCGAAATATTTCAAAGTCCCAGCGGCGTATTGCTTCGCCTCTTAGAACCGATTAGTCGAAAATTTTAACAATCATATTTTTGCATTCTGTACCGTGGATCGATCGTTAAACGCTATTAAACTAGCGTCCGTGATGGTATAAATGCAGATTTTCGCTCCGTTTAGCCAAAATAACGAACTTTAGGTGCGCTCCGAAATATTTCAAAGTCCCAGCGGCGTATTGCTTCGCCTCTTAGAACCGATTAGTCGAAAATTTTAACAATCATATTTTTGCATTCTGTACCGTGGATCCATCGTTAAACGCTATTAAACTAACGTCCGTGATGGTATAAATGCAGATTTTCGCTCCGTTTAGCCAAAATAACGAACTTTAGGTGCGCTCCGAAATATTTCAAAGTCCCAGCGGCGTATTGCTTCGCCTCTTAGAACCGATTAGTCGAAAATTTTAACAATCATATTTTTGCATTCTGTACCGTGGATCCATCGTTAAACGCTATTAAACTAACGTCCGTGATGGTATAAATGCAGATTTTCGCTCCGTTTAGCCAAAATAACGAACTTTAGGTGCGCTCCGAAATATTTCAAAGTCCCAGCGGCGTATTGCTTCGCCTCTTAGAACCGATTAGTCGAAAATTTTAACAATCATATTTTTGCATTCTGTACCGTGGATCGATCGTTAAACGCTATTAAACTAACGTCCGTGATGGTATAAATGCAGATTTTCGCTCCGTTTAGCCAAAATAACGAACTTTAGGTGCGCTCCGAAATATTTCAAAGTCCCAGCGGCGTATTGCTTCGCCTCTTAGAACCGATTAGTCGAAAATTTTAACAATCATATTTTTGCATTCTGTACCGTGGATCGATCGTTAAACGCTATTAAACTAGCGTCCGTGATGGTATAAATGCAGATTTTCGCTCCGTTTAGCCAAAATAACGAACTTTAGGTGCGCTCCGAAATATTTCAAAGTCCCAGCGGCGTATTGTTTCGCCTCTTAGAACCGATTAGTCGAAAATTTTAACAATCATATTTTTGCATTCTGTACCGTGGATCCATCGTTAAACGCTATTAAACTAACGTCCGTGATGGTATAAATGCAGATTTTCGCTCCGTTTAGCCAAAATAACGAACTTTAGGTGCGCTCCGAAATATTTCAAAGTCCCAGCGGCGTATTGCTTCGCCTCTTAGAACCGATTAGTCGAAAATTTTAACAATCATATTTTTGCATTCTGTACCGTGGATCCATCGTTAAACGCTATTAAACTAACGTCCGTGATGGTATAAATGCAGATTTTCGCTCCGTTTAGCCAAAATAACGAACTTTAGGTGCGCTCCGAAATATTTCAAAGTCCCAGCCGCGTATTGCTTTGCCCCGAAATTTTTCAAAGTTCCAGCGGCGTGTTGCTTTCAAAGTGCCTCCCTCTAAATACCGATCGGCAGGCCGCTAGGTCGGCGACGCACGGGCTTACGCCCAGGCGTATACGGGGGCAAATCGCCGTGAGAGCGTGCGATTTTGACTTTCGCAATAAGATAGTCTCCTTTATGAAAAGGAGCGTACACGTCTCCCAAAAAAAAAAACAGTTTCATGACGATCAATGTAGTTCTTGATCGAAATGTATCATAGGACGAAGATTTTATCGAAAAGTACGAACTTTGGCGACGCATCGAAATTTTTCAAAGTTCCAACGGCGTGTTGCTTTCAAAGTGCCTCCCTGTAAATACCGATCGGCAGGCCGCTAGGTCGGCGACGCACGGGCTTACGCCCAGGCGTATACGGGGGCAAATCGCCGTGAGAGCGTGCGATTTTGACTTTCGCAATAAGATAGTCTCCTTTATGAAAAGGAGCGTACACGTCTCCCAAAAAAAAAAACAGTTTCATGACGATCAATGTAGTTCTTGATCGAAATGTATCATAGGACGAAGATTTTATCGAAAAGTACGAACTTTGGCGACGCA
>NW_027478179.1:340000-342500 GCF_051020975.1 Osmia lignaria lignaria | reverse complement strand
TCGCCTCTTAGAACCGATTAGTCGAAAATTTTAACAATCATATTTTTGCATTCTGTACCGTGGATCGATCGTTAAACGCTATTAAACTAGCGTCCGTGATGGTATAAATGCAGATTTTCGCTCCGTTTAGCCAAAATAACGAACTTTAGGTGCGCTCCGAAATATTTCAAAGTCCCAGCGGCGTATTGCTTCGCCTCTTAGAACCGATTAGTCGAAAATTTTAACAATCATATTTTTGCATTCTGTACCGTGGATCCATCGTTAAACGCTATTAAACTAACGTCCGTGATGGTATAAATGCAGATTTTCGCTCCGTTTAGCCAAAATAACGAACTTTAGGTGCGCTCCGAAATATTTCAAAGTCCCAGCGGCGTATTGCTTCGCCTCTTAGAACCGATTAGTCGAAAATTTTAACAATCATATTTTTGCATTCTGTACCGTGGATCCATCGTTAAACGCTATTAAACTAACGTCCGTGATGGTATAAATGCAGATTTTCGCTCCGTTTAGCCAAAATAACGAACTTTAGGTGCGCTCCGAAATATTTCAAAGTCCCAGCGGCGTATTGCTTCGCCTCTTAGAACCGATTAGTCGAAAATTTTAACAATCATATTTTTGCATTCTGTACCGTGGATCGATCGTTAAACGCTATTAAACTAACGTCCGTGATGGTATAAATGCAGATTTTCGCTCCGTTTAGCCAAAATAACGAACTTTAGGTGCGCTCCGAAATATTTCAAAGTCCCAGCGGCGTATTGCTTCGCCTCTTAGAACCGATTAGTCGAAAATTTTAACAATCATATTTTTGCATTCTGTACCGTGGATCGATCGTTAAACGCTATTAAACTAGCGTCCGTGATGGTATAAATGCAGATTTTCGCTCCGTTTAGCCAAAATAACGAACTTTAGGTGCGCTCCGAAATATTTCAAAGTCCCAGCGGCGTATTGCTTCGCCTCTTAGAACCGATTAGTCGAAAATTTTAACAATCATATTTTTGCATTCTGTACCGTGGATCCATCGTTAAACGCTATTAAACTAACGTCCGTGATGGTATAAATGCAGATTTTCGCTCCGTTTAGCCAAAATAACGAACTTTAGGTGCGCTCCGAAATATTTCAAAGTCCCAGCGGCGTATTGCTTCGCCTCTTAGAACCGATTAGTCGAAAATTTTAACAATCATATTTTTGCATTCTGTACCGTGGATCCATCGTTAAACGCTATTAAACTAACGTCCGTGATGGTATAAATGCAGATTTTCGCTCCGTTTAGCCAAAATAACGAACTTTAGGTGCGCTCCGAAATATTTCAAAGTCCCAGCGGCGTATTGCTTCGCCTCTTAGAACCGATTAGTCGAAAATTTTAACAATCATATTTTTGCATTCTGTACCGTGGATCGATCGTTAAACGCTATTAAACTAACGTCCGTGATGGTATAAATGCAGATTTTCGCTCCGTTTAGCCAAAATAACGAACTTTAGGTGCGCTCCGAAATATTTCAAAGTCCCAGCGGCGTATTGCTTCGCCTCTTAGAACCGATTAGTCGAAAATTTTAACAATCATATTTTTGCATTCTGTACCGTGGATCGATCGTTAAACGCTATTAAACTAGCGTCCGTGATGGTATAAATGCAGATTTTCGCTCCGTTTAGCCAAAATAACGAACTTTAGGTGCGCTCCGAAATATTTCAAAGTCCCAGCGGCGTATTGCTTCGCCTCTTAGAACCGATTAGTCGAAAATTTTAACAATCATATTTTTGCATTCTGTACCGTGGATCCATCGTTAAACGCTATTAAACTAACGTCCGTGATGGTATAAATGCAGATTTTCGCTCCGTTTAGCCAAAATAACGAACTTTAGGTGCGCTCCGAAATATTTCAAAGTCCCAGCGGCGTATTGCTTCGCCTCTTAGAACCGATTAGTCGAAAATTTTAACAATCATATTTTTGCATTCTGTACCGTGGATCCATCGTTAAACGCTATTAAACTAACGTCCGTGATGGTATAAATGCAGATTTTCGCTCCGTTTAGCCAAAATAACGAACTTTAGGTGCGCTCCGAAATATTTCAAAGTCCCAGCCGCGTATTGCTTTGCCCCGAAATTTTTCAAAGTTCCAGCGGCGTGTTGCTTTCAAAGTGCCTCCCTCTAAATACCGATCGGCAGGCCGCTAGGTCGGCGACGCACGGGCTTACGCCCAGGCGTATACGGGGGCAAATCGCCGTGAGAGCGTGCGATTTTGACTTTCGCAATAAGATAGTCTCCTTTATGAAAAGGAGCGTACACGTCTCCCAAAAAAAAAAACAGTTTCATGACGATCAATGTAGTTCTTGATCGAAATGTATCATAGGACGAAGATTTTATCGAAAAGTACGAACTTTGGCGACGCATCGAAATTTTTCAAAGTTCCAACGGCGTGTTGCTTTCAAAGTGCCTCCCTGTAAATACCGATCGGCAGGCCGCTAGGTCGGCGACGCACGGGCTTACGCCCAGGCGTATACGG
>NW_027478179.1:322500-327500 GCF_051020975.1 Osmia lignaria lignaria | reverse complement strand
GGACATAATAAATTCACATTCTCATGTAAATCATGGGTTTAATTAATATTTTAAAAAATTTTAAAACCGCCCAGAACCGATGAGATGAAAATATTAAAACGATATTTTTGCATTTTCTTACGGTAAAACATTAACAAATAAGCGACTATAGCAATATAAAACTCCATTTGTAATTTAATTAATCAAAATTAATATTTTTTTTTGATTTTTCAGCGATCCAGAACCGATGAGACGAAAACATTAAAACGATATTTTTGCATTTTCTTACGACAAAACATTAACAAATACGAGACTATAACAATATAAAACTACATATGTAATTTAATTAATCAAAATTAATAATTTTTTTTGATTTTTCAGTGATCCAGAACCGATAAGTCGAAAATTTTAACAATCATATTTTTGCATTCTGTACCGTGGATCCATCGTTAAACGCTATTAAACTAACGTCCGTGATGGTATAAATGCAGATTTTCGCTCCGTTTAGCCAAAATAACGAACTATAGGTGCGCTCCGAAATATTTCAAAGTCCCAGCGGCGTATTGCTTCGCCTCTTAGAACCGATTAGTCGAAAATTTTAACAATCATATTTTTGCATTCTGTACCGTGGATCGATCGTTAAACG
The DNA here is from genome assembly GCF_051020975.1 of Osmia lignaria lignaria. Classification (NCBI taxonomy): domain Eukaryota; kingdom Metazoa; phylum Arthropoda; class Insecta; order Hymenoptera; family Megachilidae; genus Osmia; species Osmia lignaria. Next base: position 326,875 of record NW_027478179.1, on the reverse strand, counting down.
CTATTAAACTAGCGTCCGTGATGGTATAAATGCAGATTTTCGCTCCGTTTAGCCAAAATAACGAACTTTAGGTGCGCTCCGAAATATTTCAAAGTCCCAGCGGCGTATTGCTTCGCCTCTTAGAACCGATTAGTCGAAAATTTTAACAATCATATTTTTGCATTCTGTACCGTGGATCGATCGTTAAACGCTATTAAACTAGCGTCCGTGATGGTATAAATGCAGATTTTCGCTCCGTTTAGCCAAAATAACGAACTTTAGGTGCGCTCCGAAATATTTCAAAGTCCCAGCGGCGTATTGCTTCGCCTCTTAGAACCGATTAGTCGAAAATTTTAACAATCATATTTTTGCATTCTGTACCGTGGATCCATCGTTAAACGCTATTAAACTAACGTCCGTGATGGTATAAATGCAGATTTTCGCTCCGTTTAGCCAAAATAACGAACTTTAGGTGCGCTCCGAAATATTTCAAAGTCCCAGCGGCGTATTGCTTCGCCTCTTAGAACCGATTAGTCGAAAATTTTAACAATCATATTTTTGCATTCTGTACCGTGGATCGATCGTTAAACGCTATTAAACTAGCGTCCGTGATGGTATAAATGCAGATTTTCGCTCCGTTTAGCCAAAATAACGAACTTTAGGTGCGCTCCGAAATATTTCAAAGTCCCAGCGGCGTATTGCTTCGCCTCTTAGAACCGATTAGTCGAAAATTTTAACAATCATATTTTTGCATTCTGTACCGTGGATCCATCGTTAAACGCTATTAAACTAACGTCCGTGATGGTATAAATGCAGATTTTCGCTCCGTTTAGCCAAAATAACGAACTATAGGTGCGCTCCGAAATATTTCAAAGTCCCAGCGGCGTATTGCTTCGCCTCTTAGAACCGATTAGTCGAAAATTTTAACAATCATATTTTTGCATTCTGTACCGTGGATCGATCGTTAAACGCTATTAAACTAGCGTCCGTGATGGTATAAATGCAGATTTTCGCTCCGTTTAGCCAAAATAACGAACTTTAGGTGCGCTCCGAAATATTTCAAAGTCCCAGCGGCGTATTGCTTCGCCTCTTAGAACCGATTAGTCGAAAATTTTAACAATCATATTTTTGCATTCTGTACCGTGGATCGATCGTTAAACGCTATTAAACTAGCGTCCGTGATGGTATAAATGCAGATTTTCGCTCCGTTTAGCCAAAATAACGAACTTTAGGTGCGCTCCGAAATATTTCAAAGTCCCAGCGGCGTATTGCTTCGCCTCTTAGAACCGATTAGTCGAAAATTTTAACAATCATATTTTTGCATTCTGTACCGTGGATCCATCGTTAAACGCTATTAAACTAACGTCCGTGATGGTATAAATGCAGATTTTCGCTCCGTTTAGCCAAAATAACGAACTTTAGGTGCGCTCCGAAATATTTCAAAGTCCCAGCGGCGTATTGCTTCGCCTCTTAGAACCGATTAGTCGAAAATTTTAACAATCATATTTTTGCATTCTGTACCGTGGATCGATCGTTAAACGCTATTAAACTAGCGTCCGTGATGGTATAAATGCAGATTTTCGCTCCGTTTAGCCAAAATAACGAACTTTAGGTGCGCTCCGAAATATTTCAAAGTCCCAGCGGCGTATTGCTTCGCCTCTTAGAACCGATTAGTCGAAAATTTTAACAATCATATTTTTGCATTCTGTACCGTGGATCCATCGTTAAACGCTATTAAACTAACGTCCGTGATGGTATAAATGCAGATTTTCGCTCCGTTTAGCCAAAATAACGAACTTTAGGTGCGCTCCGAAATATTTCAAAGTCCCAGCGGCGTATTGCTTCGCCTCTTAGAACCGATTAGTCGAAAATTTTAACAATCATATTTTTGCATTCTGTACCGTGGATCGATCGTTAAACGCTATTAAACTAGCGTCCGTGATGGTATAAATGCAGATTTTCGCTCCGTTTAGCCAAAATAACGAACTTTAGGTGCGCTCCGAAATATTTCAAAGTCCCAGCGGCGTATTGCTTCGCCTCTTAGAACCGATTAGTCGAAAATTTTAACAATCATATTTTTGCATTCTGTACCGTGGATCCATCGTTAAACGCTATTAAACTAACGTCCGTGATGGTATAAATGCAGATTTTCGCTCCGTTTAGCCAAAATAACGAACTTTAGGTGCGCTCCGAAATATTTCAAAGTCCCAGCGGCGTATTGCTTCGCCTCTTAGAACCGATTAGTCGAAAATTTTAACAATCATATTTTTGCATTCTGTACCGTGGATCGATCGTTAAACGCTATTAAACTAACGTCCGTGATGGTATAAATGCAGATTTTCGCTCCGTTTAGCCAAAATAACGAACTTTAGGTGCGCTCCGAAATATTTCAAAGTCCCAGCGGCGTATTGCTTCGCCTCTTAGAACCGATTAGTCGAAAATTTTAACAATCATATTTTTGCATTCTGTACCGTGGATCGATCGTTAAACGCTATTAAACTAACGTCCGTGATGGTATAAATGCAGATTTTCGCTCCGTTTAGCCAAAATAACGAACTTTAGGTGCGCTCCGAAATATTTCAAAGTCCCAGCGGCGTATTGCTTCGCCTCTTAGAACCGATTAGTCGAAAATTTTAACAATCATATTTTTGCATTCTGTACCGTGGATCGATCGTTAAACGCTATTAAACTAACGTCCGTGATGGTATAAATGCAGATTTTCGCTCCGTTTAGCCAAAATAACGAACTTTAGGTGCGCTCCGAAATATTTCAAAGTCCCAGCGGCGTATTGCTTCGCCTCTTAGAACCGATTAGTCGAAAATTTTAACAATCATATTTTTGCATTCTGTACCGTGGATCGATCGTTAAACGCTATTAAACTAACGTCCGTGATGGTATAAATGCAGATTTTCGCTCCGTTTAGCCAAAATAACGAACTTTAGGTGCGCTCCGAAATATTTCAAAGTCCCAGCGGCGTATTGCTTCGCCTCTTAGAACCGATTAGTCGAAAATTTTAACAATCATATTTTTGCATTCTGTACCGTGGATCCATAGTTAAACGCTATTAAACTAACGTCCGAGATGGTATAAATGCAGATTTTCGCTCCGTTTAGCCAAAATAACGAACTTTAGGTGCGCTCCGAAATATTTCAAAGTCCCAGCGGCGTATTGCTTCGCCTCTTAGAACCGATTAGTCGAAAATTTTAACAATCATATTTTTGCATTCTGTACCGTGGATCGATCGTTAAACGCTATTAAACTAACGTCCGTGATGGTATAAATGCAGATTTTCGCTCCGTTTAGCCAAAATAACGAACTTTAGGTGCGCTCCGAAATATTTCAAAGTCCCAGCGGCGTATTGCTTCGCCTCTTAGAACCGATTAGTCGAAAATTTTAACAATCATATTTTTGCATTCTGTACCGTGGATCGATCGTTAAACGCTATTAAACTAGCGTCCGTGATGGTATAAATGCAGATTTTCGCTCCGTTTAGCCAAAATAACGAACTTTAGGTGCGCTCCGAAATATTTCAAAGTCCCAGCGGCGTATTGCTTCGCCTCTTAGAACCGATTAGTCGAAAATTTTAACAATCATATTTTTGCATTCTGTACCGTGGATCCATCGTTAAACGCTATTAAACTAACGTCCGTGATGGTATAAATGCAGATTTTCGCTCCGTTTAGCCAAAATAACGAACTTTAGGTGCGCTCCGAAATATTTCAAAGTCCCAGCGGCGTATTGCTTCGCCTCTTAGAACCGATTAGTCGAAAATTTTAACAATCATATTTTTGCATTCTGTACCGTGGATCCATCGTTAAACGCTATTAAACTAACGTCCGTGATGGTATAAATGCAGATTTTCGCTCCGTTTAGCCAAAATAACGAACTTTAGGTGCGCTCCGAAATATTTCAAAGTCCCAGCCGCGTATTGCTTTGCCCCGAAATTTTTCAAAGTTCCAGCGGCGTGTTGCTTTCAAAGTGCCTCCCTCTAAATACCGATCGGCAGGCCGCTAGGTCGGCGACGCACGGGCTTACGCCCAGGCGTATACGGGGGCAAATCGCCGTGAGAGCGTGCGATTTTGACTTTCGCAATAAGATAGTCTCCTTTATGAAAAGGAGCGTACACGTCTCCCAAAAAAAAAAACAGTTTCATGACGATCAATGTAGTTCTTGATCGAAATGTATCATAGGACGAAGATTTTATCGAAAAGTACGAACTTTGGCGACGCATCGAAATTTTTCAAAGTTCCAACGGCGTGTTGCTTTCAAAGTGCCTCCCTGTAAATACCGATCGGCAGGCCGCTAGGTCGGCGACGCACGGGCTTACGCCCAGGCGTATACGGGGGCAAATCGCCGTGAGAGCGTGCGATTTTGACTTTCGCAATAAGATAGTCTC
>NW_027478179.1:312500-315000 GCF_051020975.1 Osmia lignaria lignaria | reverse complement strand
CTCTCTTTTGTTACACAGTTTCAGACTACGATCAGGGGTACCGAAACGCTGTATTGATTGTAAACAACCATTTTTATCTTGGAGCGGAGCGTTCCTTTACTCGTTAGATTTGTCTTGTCGCGTGTGTATTCGCTTTTTCGACGCTTTTTAACCATTTAACTTGTTTAGCGAAGCTAAACGCACAGACAGACAAAAAAAAAGGAACAGCATCGCGCGTCAAACAGCGACGACCCATCTGAAGCGATCTTTCATTTATACACCGTTTGTAAACAGAGAGATGTATAAAGCGCGGGGAATCATTCGAAACCCTGGGGCTATTCGAGCTTGCATTTCAGCAAATTATCATCTCAAACATTTCACTCGTTTGCTTTTTCTAAATTTATAGGAGAGCTTCTTTCGTTTATTTTTGACACACCTTTCGTAAATATCGTTTCTGGCAACGTCGGGAGCGTGGATTTCTACAAGTGAACAATCGCGCCGATCCGATAACTTCCAGCAGGATGGAGAATCTTTATAGATTATCTTCCGAGAACTCGGTGCTTTCACGGGCGGTCGTTTATAAATTTTAACGAACGACTCGCGCGCCGTGACGCACTTGCGCTAGTTCGAAGAGATATTTCGAAATTTGTTTCTCTCCTTTAACGGCCTGCATTTAGTGTATCGGTTGCGATTTTCGTCACATCGTTTCCACGACAAACGCCGACGAACTGCCCAACTATCGCTCGTACGTTGCGACTCTTTCTTTGTTTATCGTTCATTCATTCTTTCAATTTCGTTCGATAATCCCGCTCCGAAACGTTCTACTTTCGTTGAACGACGGCGAGATGTTTAGAAAGAAATGAATTACTCTTTTTTCGAGAAGCAAACGCAAGCAGTCTTTTGTTAAGAAAACGACCCTCAGCCAGGCGTGGTCCAGGAATTGTATCCGTGGACCGCAATGTGCGTTCGAAATGTCGATGTTCATGTGTCCTGCAGTTCACACGTTGACGCGCAATTAGCTGCGTTCTTCATCGACCCACGAGCCAAGTGATCCACCGTTCAGGGTAATCGTAAAATTTTGTATTTCAAACTCTTTAGATCTTTAGAGTGTTATTTTCATTATTAACACGCATCACATTCGATACCCACATCACTCTCCCACCCGGCGCGTGCGGGAGAGCGAATTCGGGCGTCGCCAACGTATTTGTTTGTTTGTTCGATCGTTGACGACACGATCGCGTCCAAGGACGGAAACCGTCGGAGAAACGCCCAGTGGCACGCTCCTCTCGACGGTCGGGCGTAAAGTACATTTAAAAACCTTGAAAAGTACGAACGCACACAAGGAATGCGAGCGCGCGTCCTGTCGCTGAATCGTGGGTTGCGAGATTCGAACAGACACACGGCCGGCGACGATCGGTCTAACTAATGGACACATAGTTTTTCAAAGACTCGCTATCGTCGCTTCTCAGCCGGTCCGTAAACAACACACATCGATCAGGCGGACGCACGAATCTTACCACGGTGCGTGTTTCGTAGATTCCAGGTTACCCGCAAGTACCTCTCTCTCCCTCTCGAAAGAGGAATCTCGATCCGTCCTTTTTGGACAATGGAGAAATCTTTTTATCGCAACACGGATGGCAAAGAAACAACCAAAGCGTAGGAGCGTGGGGACGAGAGCGACGAAAAGAACGTCGCGAAAACAAAGTTTCGACGGTTGCTCGTTCTAATACATCGTAGTTTCAACTCTCTCAGTTTTAACCACTCCTAGACGCTTCGTAAACTTTTAACAATTCTTCGCCTCCGCGAGTTTCATTTCGAATAGAGCGAACGCAACACGGACCAAAAAAACTCCGGTGATGCCAGATCATTTAGCAAAGATCAGACGGCGGGTCATCTGTATTCCTTTTCTCTCTTTTTTATATCTTTCCATTTAACTAGGGTGTCGCAACGACGGGTACATTTATATATTTATATATATTGTATTTCAATTTTAATGATCCTTCACTTTCGGTTTGTAATAATATGATCCTTCTTTCATTTCGATCCTTCATATTGTAGGTTAACCAACAGAAGTTTGTTTTTTTACGACTTGTATTTTTGTGGTTTGTTTGTTTGTTTCTTACGACTTGTTTGTACCCGATCAAGTAGACGACGACCCATAAGTATAAGTTAGAGAGATAAAGGTCGAGAGACCTCACGCAAGCGTCTTTTACTTCCATTCACATCAGCCAGAGAGAAATGGTCCGGCGTCGTGCTCTTTGGCGCCGTTGGTCGCACAGTTTTTTTGCCGGCGGTTCCGAACGGACGGGAGAAACGCGATGAGTAATCAAAGCGACCTCCGCACGTAACCGTGTCGGTGTAATTTTACCGCATCGCAGCGTTTTGGTATTTGTTTCTTATTGGCTCGAACCCGAGATTTATGTGTTTTGTGTCATGTATATGGTATTATTTATTATATCTTTCTCGTTTTGTATAATTTTTGGTCCGAGCTCAATAAACTTTTATATCGCTTTATCAATGA
>NW_027478179.1:307500-310000 GCF_051020975.1 Osmia lignaria lignaria | reverse complement strand
AGGATTTTATTTCTGACACCTCTTGACTTTTCTTAAATTCAGGGACGTAATTTTGTTCATAATTCAGTGGACTTTTGTGTATTTTATACTTTAAATATTTCCAAACAGTCTCCCTTCTAAAAGTGATAGAACGAATTTTCGTCTAACACTACTTTCTTGGTTCAAAAATTTTATACAATCTTATAACTTTTTCAGTTTTAACAAATTTTGGTTACAGACAGTTGATGCTCAGTTTGTACAAGTATGCAACATTTATAAGTGCATACAGGTCACCAGCCTTATATTACAAGGCTCACCACATATGGGCCATTCGGTCTTAGACACCGACCCGTGGTAATGCTGTGTGGAGATTAATAATAATCCGCAACGGAAAACCGGAACGAGAATAGTCGAGAAAGTATATTCTCGAGGAGCGGTAGACTGCTTTTCAACCGAAGTCATAAAAGAGCCACACGCTCGACGCTACTCCCGACCGGTCCGAGCGAACCGAAAGTGCCTTCCTATAAATACCGAACGGCCGGCCGCTAGGTCGGCGACGCATGGGCTTACGCCCAGGCGTATGCCTGTGCAAACCGCCGTGAGAGCGTACCATCCCGCCGGCACGGTAAAACTTAGACTGAAAATATCGTCGAACATATCCTTTCATTTTATAACGTTCTATACATGAAAATTAATAAATTAACATGCAGGACATAATAAATTCACATTCTCATGTAAATCATGGGTTTAATTAATATTTTAAAAAATTTTAAAACCGCCCAGAACCGATGAGATGAAAATATTAAAACGATATTTTTGCATTTTCTTACGGTAAAACATTAACAAATAAGCGACTATAGCAATATAAAACTCCATTTGTAATTTAATTAATCAAAATTAATATTTTTTTTTGATTTTTCAGCGATCCAGAACCGATGAGACGAAAACATTAAAACGATATTTTTGCATTTTCTTACGACAAAACATTAACAAATACGAGACTATAACAATATAAAACTACATATGTAATTTAATTAATCAAAATTAATAATTTTTTTTGATTTTTCAGTGATCCAGAACCGATAAGTCGAAAATTTTAACAATCATATTTTTGCATTCTGTACCGTGGATCCATCGTTAAACGCTATTAAACTAACGTCCGTGATGGTATAAATGCAGATTTTCGCTCCGTTTAGCCAAAATAACGAACTTTAGGTGCGCTCCGAAATATTTCAAAGTCCCAGCGGCGTATTGCTTCGCCTCTTAGAACCGATTAGTCGAAAATTTTAACAATCATATTTTTGCATTCTGTACCGTGGATCGATCGTTAAACGCTATTAAACTAACGTCCGTGATGGTATAAATGCAGATTTTCGCTCCGTTTAGCCAAAATAACGAACTTTAGGTGCGCTCCGAAATATTTCAAAGTCCCAGCGGCGTATTGCTTCGCCTCTTAGAACCGATTAGTCGAAAATTTTAACAATCATATTTTTGCATTCTGTACCGTGGATCGATCGTTAAACGCTATTGAACTAACGTCCGTGATGGTATAAATGCAGATTTTCGCTCCGTTTAGCCAAAATAACGAACTTTAGGTGCGCTCCGAAATATTTCAAAGTCCCAGCGGCGTATTGCTTCGCCTCTTAGAACCGATTAGTCGAAAATTTTAACAATCATATTTTTGCATTCTGTACCGTGGATCCATCGTTAAACGCTATTAAACTAACGTCCGTGATGGTATAAATGCAGATTTTCGCTCCGTTTAGCCAAAATAACGAACTTTAGGTGCGCTCCGAAATATTTCAAAGTCCCAGCGGCGTATTGCTTCGCCTCTTAGAACCGATTAGTCGAAAATTTTAACAATCATATTTTTGCATTCTGTACCGTGGATCGATCGTTAAACGCTATTAAACTAACGTCCGTGATGGTATAAATGCAGATTTTCGCTCCGTTTAGCCAAAATAACGAACTTTAGGTGCGCTCCGAAATATTTCAAAGTCCCAGCGGCGTATTGCTTCGCCTCTTAGAACCGATTAGTCGAAAATTTTAACAATCATATTTTTGCATTCTGTACCGTGGATCGATCGTTAAACGCTATTGAACTAACGTCCGTGATGGTATAAATGCAGATTTTCGCTCCGTTTAGCCAAAATAACGAACTTTAGGTGCGCTCCGAAATATTTCAAAGTCCCAGCGGCGTATTGCTTCGCCTCTTAGAACCGATTAGTCGAAAATTTTAACAATCATATTTTTGCATTCTGTACAGTGGATCGATCGTTAAACGCTATTGAACTAACGTCCGTGATGGTATAAATGCAGATTTTCGCTCCGTTTAGCCAAAATAACGAACTTTAGGTGCGCTCCGAAATATTTCAAAGTCCCAGCGGCGTATTGCTTCGCCTCTTAGAACCGATTAGTCGAAAATTTTAACAATCATATTTTTGCATTCTGTACCGTGGATCCATCGTTAAACGCTATTAAACTAACGTCCGTGATGGTATAAATGCAGATTTTCGCTCCG
>NW_027478179.1:300000-302500 GCF_051020975.1 Osmia lignaria lignaria | reverse complement strand
TGTAACCAATAGTTGCCAATTTTGTCTCCCCTGTAATCTGCTACTCCCTGTCCCTGTGAAATTAATTGCTGCCATCTTTGAGTTTCACCCTTTTTTAATTTTATTCTTACGTTGTCAAGCTCTTCCATAGTAGTAGGCCAAGCTAGTTCAATAGAATTGGCATACTTTATTCCTATTTCTTCTAGGTCTCCTGCCACCTCACGAACCACCTCGTCTGCTGATTCGCTCATTTTAATCATATTTCTAATTACTGCTAGTTTTACAATGTTCTCGACTCTCTGTACACCGAGCCCGCCATGACTTTTACTACTATAGATAATGCCATCGGTTGTAGATGGGTGTAGGTGCAGGATCTTTTTTACTATTTGTCGGAGACCATTATCAATCTCTTTTAATGTTTTAATCGGTGGGTGGCTTATAACTAGTTTATGAATAAATCTTGGCAGCATATATGTTTTTATTAATTCTATTTTCTGATATGGTTTTAGTTTCATACGCGCTATATTTTCGGCTACTCCTAAAATTACTTCAATTCGATGCGGTTGCATGCTACCTCTCCATACATCAATTCCAGCACCTAGATAGTTAAGAATTTCATCCGGTCTAGTGTCTGGTATTGGTTCCCCATTAACATTTAAACCCGGGTTTTGGATGTACCAGGTTTTATTTTTACTAACAATTTCAAACGCAGAGCACTTGCTTGCAGCAATATTCATACCAAGTCTAATTAAATACTTGCTCAGAACTTGTACTTGTTTTTCTGCTTCCTTTTTATTTTCCGCTAATAGAACCATATCATCTGCAAATGCTAAAATTGATATGTTATTATTTCCTATTTTAATGCCTTTTGTTTGTTGATTTATATGGTTTATTATTGGGTCTATTATTAAGTTAAATATTAATGGCGATAAGGGGTCACCCTGTTTAACTCCCCTGTTAACTACGATATTTATTTCACTATTTTTTGTTTTTATTTTAGTCTCGCATGCAATGTAAGCTTTCCTTATATATTGAGCCATTCTACGTGGGACACCTTTTAACTTTAGGCAATCCTCAATTGCACTATGAGGCACCGTGTCGAATGCTTTAGCAATATCGACCACCGTAATTATACCACCTTTTTGTTGCTTCATTTGCGCTATAGAAGCCCCGAGTAATGCAACATTTTGTTTGCAACCATCTTCTTTGGTGAAGCCTTTTTGTCGCAATGATTGTTCAATCTTTACTCGAAGTCTATTATCTATCATAGCCGAAAATATTCTGCTAACTATGGAGCCAATCGTAAGTGGCCGCCAGTTTTTAATATCTTTCGGGTCTTTATTCGGTTTTGGTATCAAAACGGTTCTATTTATTCGCCAGCATTTAGGATAGTATTGTTTTAATATTAATAGATTATACAAGTTCGCCAATACTTGCACTGCTCCTTTCCTCCGCAAATGTAATTTCCGAAGACCATCAACACCCGGCGCTGTGTTAGCTTTTATTTTTTTCATTTTCTCAATAATATTTTCATCAGTTATCGGGGGATATATTTCATTTATTGGTATAGTGGGTGCCCTTATTAGATCTTTTAATCTAGGGAGGCCTTCGTCAGAGCCCGTAACTCCCCATAATTCTGAATAACATTTCTCTATCTCTTCCTTGGCAGGTAATTCAGTGCAATTAGTGTTCGTATTTTTTTTATTATTTTCTATACTTATATCTAATACTGCCATATCAACTAATTTTTTAGGACATTTCTTATATAATTCTTGGAATCGTGCGTATCTGTATTTGTTAAATCTATTTCTTTCATTAACTCTGTCTCTATCAATTTTGTTATTATTATTTCCTGGTTTTTTAGGTCTCTCATTGTGTTTATCTCTTTTCCTGTAATTATTCAATCGTTGGTTATTTCTTCTATTGCAGGTATCATCGGTTTCCTCGTCGTTCTTCTGCTCTTCCTCATCCTGCTGACTTTTCAACGTATCTGTAAGTATTTTAATAATTTTCTCTATTTCGTTATTATCATTTTCATTAACCTCTTGATTTTCTATGCATGCAATTTCTTTTATTCTATCATTTATTACTAGCAGTTCCGGGTTATCTGGTGGAGGACTCGATTGTATACTTTCTTTTAGACGTTCCTTCCATGTTTGTTCATTTTCTTCTTCTTCTAGTTGTGCGTTGTCTTCCTCATTCGGTGGATTTTCATCTAACTCAAGAGAATTCTCGGGCCCAGCTTCAATCCGAGTTTCTACTGTCGTAACATCAGGGGTAAGTATTCTTCTCTTATCGCTTATTTGTTTTAAGGTTTTATTTGGCATGTATTTTATGATTTCGGCGTTTATCTGTTTCACATTTTTGAACCTTTCATTCAGTACGCGTAATAGGGCAGTCTCTTCGTCTGTCCATACTGGGCACCTCCTCTTTTTTTTTGTTCCAGGAGCGGTTGCTTTGGCCCGCGCCTCGTTCCTCACACCCGGGTGTCTATGTCTTTCATGCGTAGATAGGCCTCTCT
>NW_027478179.1:285000-290000 GCF_051020975.1 Osmia lignaria lignaria | reverse complement strand
CCGCCCAGAACCGATGAGATGAAAATATTAAAACGATATTTTTGCATTTTCTTACGGTAAAACATTAACAAATAAGCGACTATAGCAATATAAAACTCCATTTGTAATTTAATTAATCAAAATTAATATTTTTTTTTGATTTTTCAGCGATCCAGAACCGATGAGACGAAAACATTAAAACGATATTTTTGCATTTTCTTACGACAAAACATTAACAAATACGAGACTATAACAATATAAAACTACATATGTAATTTAATTAATCAAAATTAATAATTTTTTTTGATTTTTCAGTGATCCAGAACCGATAAGTCGAAAATTTTAACAATCATATTTTTGCATTCTGTACCGTGGATCCATCGTTAAACGCTATTAAACTAACGTCCGTGATGGTATAAATGCAGATTTTCGCTCCGTTTAGCCAAAATAACGAACTTTAGGTGCGCTCCGAAATATTTCAAAGTCCCAGCGGCGTATTGCTTCGCCTCTTAGAACCGATTAGTCGAAAATTTTAACAATCATATTTTTGCATTCTGTACCGTGGATCGATCGTTAAACGCTATTAAACTAACGTCCGTGATGGTATAAATGCAGATTTTCGCTCCGTTTAGCCAAAATAACGAACTTTAGGTGCGCTCCGAAATATTTCAAAGTCCCAGCGGCGTATTGCTTCGCCTCTTAGAACCGATTAGTCGAAAATTTTAACAATCATATTTTTGCATTCTGTACCGTGGATCGATCGTTAAACGCTATTGAACTAACGTCCGTGATGGTATAAATGCAGATTTTCGCTCCGTTTAGCCAAAATAACGAACTTTAGGTGCGCTCCGAAATATTTCAAAGTCCCAGCGGCGTATTGCTTCGCCTCTTAGAACCGATTAGTCGAAAATTTTAACAATCATATTTTTGCATTCTGTACCGTGGATCCATCGTTAAACGCTATTAAACTAACGTCCGTGATGGTATAAATGCAGATTTTCGCTCCGTTTAGCCAAAATAACGAACTTTAGGTGCGCTCCGAAATATTTCAAAGTCCCAGCGGCGTATTGCTTCGCCTCTTAGAACCGATTAGTCGAAAATTTTAACAATCATATTTTTGCATTCTGTACCGTGGATCGATCGTTAAACGCTATTAAACTAACGTCCGTGATGGTATAAATGCAGATTTTCGCTCCGTTTAGCCAAAATAACGAACTTTAGGTGCGCTCCGAAATATTTCAAAGTCCCAGCGGCGTATTGCTTCGCCTCTTAGAACCGATTAGTCGAAAATTTTAACAATCATATTTTTGCATTCTGTACCGTGGATCGATCGTTAAACGCTATTGAACTAACGTCCGTGATGGTATAAATGCAGATTTTCGCTCCGTTTAGCCAAAATAACGAACTTTAGGTGCGCTCCGAAATATTTCAAAGTCCCAGCGGCGTATTGCTTCGCCTCTTAGAACCGATTAGTCGAAAATTTTAACAATCATATTTTTGCATTCTGTACCGTGGATCGATCGTTAAACGCTATTGAACTAACGTCCGTGATGGTATAAATGCAGATTTTCGCTCCGTTTAGCCAAAATAACGAACTTTAGGTGCGCTCCGAAATATTTCAAAGTCCCAGCGGCGTATTGCTTCGCCTCTTAGAACCGATTAGTCGAAAATTTTAACAATCATATTTTTGCATTCTGTACCGTGGATCCATCGTTAAACGCTATTAAACTAACGTCCGTGATGGTATAAATGCAGATTTTCGCTCCGTTTAGCCAAAATAACGAACTTTAGGTGCGCTCCGAAATATTTCAAAGTCCCAGCGGCGTATTGCTTCGCCTCTTAGAACCGATTAGTCGAAAATTTTAACAATCATATTTTTGCATTCTGTACCGTGGATCGATCGTTAAACGCTATTGAACTAACGTCCGTGATGGTATAAATGCAGATTTTCGCTCCGTTTAGCCAAAATAACGAACTTTAGGTGCGCTCCGAAATATTTCAAAGTCCCAGCGGCGTATTGCTTCGCCTCTTAGAACCGATTAGTCGAAAATTTTAACAATCATATTTTTGCATTCTGTACCGTGGATCGATCGTTAAACGCTATTGAACTAACGTCCGTGATGGTATAAATGCAGATTTTCGCTCCGTTTAGCCAAAATAACGAACTTTAGGTGCGCTCCGAAATATTTCAAAGTCCCAGCGGCGTATTGCTTCGCCTCTTAGAACCGATTAGTCGAAAATTTTAACAATCATATTTTTGCATTCTGTACCGTGGATCGATCGTTAAACGCTATTAAACTAACGTCCGTGATGGTATAAATGCAGATTTTCGCTCCGTTTAGCCAAAATAACGAACTTTAGGTGCGCTCCGAAATATTTCAAAGTCCCAGCGGCGTATTGCTTCGCCTCTTAGAACCGATTAGTCGAAAATTTTAACAATCATATTTTTGCATTCTGTACCGTGGATCGATCGTTAAACGCTATTGAACTAACGTCCGTGATGGTATAAATGCAGATTTTCGCTCCGTTTAGCCAAAATAACGAACTTTAGGTGCGCTCCGAAATATTTCAAAGTCCCAGCGGCGTATTGCTTCGCCTCTTAGAACCGATTAGTCGAAAATTTTAACAATCATATTTTTGCATTCTGTACCGTGGATCGATCGTTAAACGCTATTAAACTAACGTCCGTGATGGTATAAATGCAGATTTTCGCTCCGTTTAGCCAAAATAACGAACTTTAGGTGCGCTCCGAAATATTTCAAAGTCCCAGCGGCGTATTGCTTCGCCTCTTAGAACCGATTAGTCGAAAATTTTAACAATCATATTTTTGCATTCTGTACCGTGGATCGATCGTTAAACGCTATTAAACTAACGTCCGTGATGGTATAAATGCAGATTTTCGCTCCGTTTAGCCAAAATAACGAACTTTAGGTGCGCTCCGAAATATTTCAAAGTCCCAGCGGCGTATTGCTTCGCCTCTTAGAACCGATTAGTCGAAAATTTTAACAATCATATTTTTGCATTCTGTACCGTGGATCGATCGTTAAACGCTATTGAACTAACGTCCGTGATGGTATAAATGCAGATTTTCGCTCCGTTTAGCCAAAATAACGAACTTTAGGTGCGCTCCGAAATATTTCAAAGTCCCAGCGGCGTATTGCTTCGCCTCTTAGAACCGATTAGTCGAAAATTTTAACAATCATATTTTTGCATTCTGTACCGTGGATCGATCGTTAAACGCTATTGAACTAACGTCCGTGATGGTATAAATGCAGATTTTCGCTCCGTTTAGCCAAAATAACGAACTTTAGGTGCGCTCCGAAATATTTCAAAGTCCCAGCGGCGTATTGCTTCGCCTCTTAGAACCGATTAGTCGAAAATTTTAACAATCATATTTTTGCATTCTGTACCGTGGATCGATCGTTAAACGCTATTGAACTAACGTCCGTGATGGTATAAATGCAGATTTTCGCTCCGTTTAGCCAAAATAACGAACTTTAGGTGCGCTCCGAAATATTTCAAAGTCCCAGCGGCGTATTGCTTCGCCTCTTAGAACCGATTAGTCGAAAATTTTAACAATCATATTTTTGCATTCTGTACCGTGGATCGATCGTTAAACGCTATTAAACTAACGTCCGTGATGGTATAAATGCAGATTTTCGCTCCGTTTAGCCAAAATAACGAACTTTAGGTGCGCTCCGAAATATTTCAAAGTCCCAGCGGCGTATTGCTTCGCCTCTTAGAACCGATTAGTCGAAAATTTTAACAATCATATTTTTGCATTCTGTACCGTGGATCGATCGTTAAACGCTATTAAACTAACGTCCGTGATGGTATAAATGCAGATTTTCGCTCCGTTTAGCCAAAATAACGAACTTTAGGTGCGCTCCGAAATATTTCAAAGTCCCAGCGGCGTATTGCTTCGCCTCTTAGAACCGATTAGTCGAAAATTTTAACAATCATATTTTTGCATTCTGTACCGTGGATCGATCGTTAAACGCTATTGAACTAACGTCCGTGATGGTATAAATGCAGATTTTCGCTCCGTTTAGCCAAAATAACGAACTTTAGGTGCGCTCCGAAATATTTCAAAGTCCCAGCGGCGTATTGCTTCGCCTCTTAGAACCGATTAGTCGAAAATTTTAACAATCATATTTTTGCATTCTGTACCGTGGATCGATCGTTAAACGCTATTGAACTAACGTCCGTGATGGTATAAATGCAGATTTTCGCTCCGTTTAGCCAAAATAACGAACTTTAGGTGCGCTCCGAAATATTTCAAAGTCCCAGCGGCGTATTGCTTCGCCTCTTAGAACCGATTAGTCGAAAATTTTAACAATCATATTTTTGCATTCTGTACCGTGGATCGATCGTTAAACGCTATTGAACTAACGTCCGTGATGGTATAAATGCAGATTTTCGCTCCGTTTAGCCAAAATAACGAACTTTAGGTGCGCTCCGAAATATTTCAAAGTCCCAGCGGCGTATTGCTTCGCCTCTTAGAACCGATTAGTCGAAAATTTTAACAATCATATTTTTGCATTCTGTACCGTGGATCCATCGTTAAACGCTATTAAACTAACGTCCGTGATGGTATAAATGCAGATTTTCGCTCCGTTTAGCCAAAATAACGAACTTTAGGTGCGCTCCGAAATATTTCAAAGTCCCAGCGGCGTATTGCTTCGCCTCTTAGAACCGATTAGTCGAAAATTTTAACAATCATATTTTTGCATTCTGTACCGTGGATCGATCGTTAAACGCTATTAAACTAACGTCCGTGATGGTATAAATGCAGATTTTCGCTCCGTTTAGCCAAAATAACGAACTTTAGGTGCGCTCCGAAATATTTCAAAGTCCCAGCGGCGTATTGCTTCGCCTCTTAGAACCGATTAGTCGAAAATTTTAACAATCATATTTTTGCATTCTGTACCGTGGATCGATCGTTAAACGCTATTGAACTAACGTCCGTGATGGTATAAATGCAGATTTTCGCTCCGTTTAGCCAAAATAACGAACTTTAG
>NW_027478179.1:272500-280000 GCF_051020975.1 Osmia lignaria lignaria | reverse complement strand
CCGCATACGACGACGAGAAGATCGTCGGCGTAGGCAATGACTGTAAAGCCAAGTGACTCTAGGAGCGCGATGAGGCCATCAAACATGAGGTTCCAGCAGTCCGGACCGAGGACGGAGCCCTGTGGGCAACCTCTGGTGGCCTGCTTGGATACCTTTCCTGACGCAACTTTGATGAATACGTTCCGATCGCTAAAATAACTCCGCATTACCTTGAAGACGTTTTGCGGGCAGTCCTTCTCTTTCAGCTTGCTCAGAACCAACGGCCACCAGACGTTGTCGAAAGCGCCTGAGATATCGAAGAGCAGCCCCGTCACGTATCGGTGCTCGGAGGCATCGATCGCGCGGCGCAACTCGACGATTGCGTCTTCCGTCGATTTTCCGGGTGTGAATCCGAACTGTCGGCCGGAGATCTGTCCCGGGGCCAACGACGTCTGGTGGAGTCGTTTCTTAAGGAGCTTCTCAAAAAGTTTCCCTACGACGGAGAGGAGACAGATAGGCCTGTACGACTTTGGGTCTCTTTCGTCCTTGTCCTCCCCCTTTAGGAGGATTCGGAGAGAGCCCTCTTTCCATATTTGCGGGAAGACACCACATCGGAGGCATCCGTTGAAGAGCCGGGCTATTTGGTCGGGAATGGTACGTACCGCAACCTTAAGTGCACAAACCTCGATGAGGTCCGGCCCTGGTGCCTTGTTGTTTTTGAATGTCCTCGCGGCTGCTACAACTTCTTCCACCGTGAAGGGAGAGGTGTCCTCCGTGTCCGGCGCGAGTTTTGCGTCTTCCCTGATGGTTCGTTGCGCGGGTGTGTCGTGTTCCTCTCGGTCGTCTGGAACATGTGTATCTAGTAAGGACTTTGCAGTTTCTTGTAAACTTACTGTGGACTCGTTCCCGCGTTGTAGGGTGCTCAACACCCCTTCGACGCGCATCTTCCTAGCCTGGAGTTTGTAGACCGCGCCCCAGGGTTGGTTGTTACCGTCAGTCGTCACAAACTTTTGCCAGCTCTCTCGTTTCGAGCGTTTAACGCTCTTATTGTACCTTCGTAGGGCGTCGCGATATTCTTTCTGCTTACGATTACGGGCTGGTTCCTCCAGTTCCTGCTGGAAGGCTTTTCGTAACCTGTAAACAGTCTTTTTGGTCCGGGTTAGTTCCTTCGTCCACCACGGGTTCGATTTTCTAAAAGCACGCTTTCTCGGCATTGACGCACTGCAGGAGTCCGTGATGACTCCTGTGAGCGTCGCAGCCATGTTTTCGACATCTTCCGCGGACTCAAGTTGCAAGTGTTCTAGCCTCGATCCAGAAAGGTCGGCCAGTTTTCCGGCGTACACCTCCCAGTCGGCTCGACGAGTGTCAAACCGAGTGTTTGCAGTACACCGTTCAACCGCGCTGGCTTTTGGCACCTTCAGCCCGATGTCCACGGCATTGTGATCGCTGTTCGCCCAGTCACACCTAACTCTCCAGCTTCTGATGAAGTGTAGCATGGAGGGCGACGCCAGAGTGACATCGATGAACGACGAGCCTCTGGGCGTCCAATAGGTCGGTGGCTGCGAAGTGTCGTTCACAACGTCCATGCCAAATGTCCGGATGAGCCCCTCGAACAGGGCGCCTCTATCGTCGGTGCTCTGGGGACCCCAGAGTGACGACCGTGCATTGGCGTCTAACGAAACTAGCAGTCTCTCCCCCCTTAGTGAACGGAACACCACCTCAAGATGATTGAGATGCTCCTCGATTTCGTCGCTGTACTGGAAATAGCACGAGACGGCGTAAAACGAGAAGTCGGGGGTGAGCACCTCCACGCATACGCAATGGGTTGTGCTAAGTTGCGAGACAAACACTGCGTCGAAGCTCGAGTTACACACCACGACAGCCGCTCCCGGAGGGTGCGACTTTGTGGCTGCGACTCTTGCTCCGGACCCTAGTCCGCCGATGGTGTAGCTCGTACCGTGCTGCCGGACGTATGGTTCTTGTAATAGCAGTACGTCCAAGTGCTTTTCCGTTACGAGCTGACGTACCTCACCCATCACTGCAGCTGAGCGCTGGGCGTTCAGCTGCAGTACCCTTATTCCCGTGGTGGTTATTACTGGCGCGACCTGCGCGGTCCAGTTTCGCGATATATTTATATTACTGTCCATAGTCGGTTCTAGACAGTAACTGATTAATCGCCGCAACATGCGATGGGCACTCCTTGTCGGTAACGCTATGTTTATGTGTTTTACCTGCTTTCTTGCAATTTACGCATGTTGCCTGCCTGGCTTTGTTGGGACAGTTTTTGAAACTGTGCCCTGCCTCCGCACAGTGGCCGCATACGTCGCCTTCGCTCCTGCAGTATTTCGTCGTGTGGCCATAGCTTTGGCACTTATAGCACCTTGTAGCCGATAGGTAGTCCCGAACCTGGCAGCATTGCCACATTATATATAGGCGCTCCTTTTTTATGAGCACTTCCCGTGCTTCCCGCGATGCTTCAAGAACCAGGTTACAACTGTCCTTGTTGTTCTTGTTGCCTGTTTTGAAGGCGATTTTGATTTGCTGCCTATATTTGGTAGCTTCCTCATCGCTCAGGTTTTGATTGATCATGGCCTGAAGTACCTCGTTATCATCTTCTCGTCTGGGAGCCCCGTAAACGATGATACGCGGGCTCTTCTTTGCGGGAACGTCGACCATCAGTCCAGCGCTTTTCAGCTTTTCATTCTTGAGTAGGGCTTCTACGTTGCAGCTTTTAGCTGTTTCGATTATAATGCCGCTGCTGTGTGTGCGCCTGACGTTCTTGACTTGCAGGTTGTCCTCGTTAGTAGATAGGGACAGAAGGGAATCTCGTTAATCCATTCATGCGCGTCACTAATTAGATGACGAGGCATTTGGCTTTTTTTTTTTTTTTTTTTTTTTTTTAGATGGAGAAATGCGTTACGCATACCGGTCGGATGTTGTTGACCGGTTATGTGGGACTCACCCGTTCTAACAGGGCATACCCACTAAAACTCCATCGCATTATGCCTGTAAGGCAGGCAGCACCTGAAGAAGCTGATTCCACAGTCTTTTAGTTAGCCTACACCTGTTCTTGGGAAGGTGTTTATGGTAGACGTTGTTCGGTTAAACCTCCAGAAGCCACTAAGTCCTCCCACTAGGACCCGAGTTGAGATTAATTTTAACTCGGACTTCTTAAGGATGTGCTTCTCTGTTAGGTAGTTGGCTGATGATTCGCTCCATACGCCGCGGTACGAGAGTGTGGCCGTTGTGTATGATACATTATTTACTCTGTATCGTTCTTTAATGGCATCGCTTAACTGTTTGTATTTCTCCTTTTTGGTGTTGTGAGCAGTGTCTAGATCTATGTGCTCGCTGACTACTTGAACGTCAAGAACAAGGGCTGTGTCACCTTGTTTGGAGACAAGATCAGGTTTTTTGAGTCCTTCACTGGTGTTAAAGTGAGGCTCCTCTTCAACCTGTTCGCACTTCTTTTTAAGAGCTCTTTTTATATATGCCGCAATGGCATTATGCCTTTCAATTCTGGCTCTGTGCGTACGATGACAATGCTGAAGTATATGGTTCAATGTCTCCACTGCGTTGCAGCCAGCTCTGCAACAGCGATTCGCTCTGCGACCGCGTGACGTTCTTGATCTTGTGGGCATTGCATTAATTCTCAGTCTTAAAGCTTGCACATAATCCCTTCCGCTGAGAAATCGGTTCCCATCCGATACCCACTGGTGTTGTTGTGGGACCTTTCGAGACTCTCTGAGTCCTCTGCCATCGATTGACTCGTGAAGAATTTTCGCCCATCTCTTTTCCAGTTCAGCTGAAGTACTTATTTCCATGCGGTTTTCGGTCAACCTTCTTACTGTTCTTTGTAATTCGAGGGTGAGATATGAAGAGGCTGCTTGGTCTTCGTTGTTAAGTTTTTCTAATCTCACCCTCCTGTGGAGCGGCATTAGCCATCTCATGGAAGGTATTGATAGACCGCCGTCTTTGATATTTGCATGGAAATAAGCGTTAGTGACATCGTGTGGGAGGCAAAGCCATTTCCTCACTGCAGCACGATTTATTGCGTCAATCTTTTTCAGTCTGCTCAGCGTAGTGCTCCCCAGTGTGAGCAGGTGGTAAAACCCAGGCAATACGACTGTTCGTAAAGCAAAGAGCCTTTGCTGAGGCTTTAGTGGCGCCTTTGTTAGTTTGTCTAACGCTTCTTTGAGTTGTACTTCAGGATTTGACACAGTGCGTCCCTCAGGTGTAAATGGGACGCCTAAATATCTCCACTCGTCTTCTCTCTTAAGTGATGGCAGCTTGTGGCCTTGACAGAAGAATATCGTTTTTCCATCGACCACCGACTTTTTAATGTGCGGAACATTACGAATTGCCACTGTAAAGGACTTGTTTGCGTTTATAAATAGACCACATTTGGCTAGGAAATCAGAGGCTACATCGATCATGATTTGTAGGCCGTTTGGTGTTGTGGCCAAAAATATCATGTCGTCAGCGAACATTAAAGCATTGAAAAGTGCGTTGCCAATACGCACGCCGATGTCAGGCGGTAATCGCTGCAGGAGTCGGTCAATGACCATGTTAAAAATAATGGGCGACAAAGGGTCACCTTGCTTGACTCCACAGGTGGGTTTGATTTCGTCTGATTCCCAGCCATCCGCAGTTAAAGTGGTTGCGCATCGTTCGTATGAGTCCATGATATAGCTAATCATTGGGCTAGGAAGGCCCATAACCTCTAAAGTGTCTCTAATGGTCTTATGTGAGACTGAGTCAAATGCCTTAGCTATATCCATAGATGCCATGTACAGTGGTTTAAAATGTTGTCGGTGGTATCTCAGGATCATGTCCAGATCGAAAATGTTCGAAGCGCAGCCGTCAGTTGGCACAAAAGCTTTCTGTCTCTTATCAAGCAAGACTAGGTTTGTTAGGCGACGAGCCAGGATCTTGTGAAAAGTTCTAGTTAAGATAGATTGAACCGTTATGGGCCTATAGCTTTCTGGACTTGCCGCATTCTCCTTTTTAGGAATAAGTGTAGTTTTAGCTTTTAGGAGATGCCTGGGCAGTTTCCCACATATCATAAATAGATTGAATATTCTGCACAGTATGTGCAGTGGGACTGCTTTTAGTTGTCTAGTGGAAAGTCCGTCTGGGCCCGGACTGGTGTTAAGTGCCGGGAAAGCCATTTTTATTTCGTGTGATTCTATAGGTTCCCATAGGTTCGAGATCACTGGTCGTTTCGCCTCTTGCTCAGGGGATGTATTAATCCCATTTGTCATTGTAGTGCGCCAAAACTGTATCATTTCTTGTTTGGCAGGTGGATTAGCCATTGCTATGTTTTTGGTTATAATTTTGACACATTTGCAAGGGTTCTTTTTCCAAGCTCTTTGTGTCTTAGCATATTCCACACGTCTGGCGTGTCTTTTAGAGTACTTTTGTTTTGGCGCATTATTGGAGACTTTAGGTTTTTGCTTTTGTTTAACTGGAAAAGTTTGTAGTAGATAGATTTCCAGTTCTTCGAATATCTTTTGTTTAGGCCAAACGGCTACGTTCTTACAGATCCGATCCAGCCGATCCGCATGGAATTCAGTGCCAGATAGAGGTTCTAGTTGATTGAGCACATCAAGGATATATGATGGATCATCTGCACCTCTTTGCCCTAGCTCACCAACTTCTCCGGGGGCCTCGTCTAGCCGACAAGACGATTCCCCAAGCATAGGGCTGCGATTAAGATCAAGTGCCGGTTCGCTTATTTCTTCCGTCAATTCCTTTATTAATTGTAAGACCAACTCTTTGTGTCTCAAACTCTTGCGTTGGCCTTTTAGGGACTCAATGGTCCGGTTAGGGAAGTAAGGCTGAAGAGCCTGATTTATGAAGCGTGTGCCATTAACGGTAAGTTGGGCTTCCTGCCGTGCCAGGAGCGCCAACTCTTCAGCACTCCACGGTGCTTTCTTATTGTCGATTTTATCGACAAGCCTTTCATCATGCCAGTTCTTATGGGCACGTTGTTCGTGCACACCTCTGCCTCTTGAGGTTTCGAAATATCTACCACAGCCAGGCTTTCGGCAGGTGTAAAAATCGCCGTGGACAGTGGTTTCAGTGGTCGTCGTCGGACCGGTTGGGCCTGAGGGCCCACCGGTAAGGGCAGAATTTTCATCCGAGGCTGTGTTTATAAATGCTGGGCCAACTGAATACAGTCGAGAGGGCTGGCAACCCCCAGGACCGATGTTTCGCAGAGGCAGCTCTTAGTTTCTCCCAACCCTCCATATAAAGAAGGGAAGAGATACTGGTGGCGGGAACCATCGAAGAGGTGGCTGCTTGCTTAACTACAACTCGTAGGACTGATCTCGGATACTAGGGCAAAGCCCCGACACCTCAAACGACCGCCTACGGGGGCCTGCATCGAGAAAGGGAGACCCAATCTCCTAAGACCTTGCGCGAAATTAGTCAACAGCCAGCAGCGTATTGCTTTTGGCGTATGACTTTTAAGAGAGTCATAGTTACTCCCGCCGTTTACCCGCGCTTTTTTGAATTTCTTCACGTTGACATTCAGAGCACTGGGCAGAAATCACATTGCGTCATCACCCGTGAGGGCCATCGCAATGCTTTGTTTTAATTAGACAGTCGGATTCCCCTAGTCCGTGCCAGTTCTGAGCTAAGCGTTGAATGGCGGCCGAAGAAGCGACCACGACGGCGTTAACCGCCACGGAAGCCTCGCAGCAAGGAAGATCCGCGGGAGGCCAAGGCACGGGACCGAGCTCGGATCCCGGGACGCGACCGAAGTCGCCAACCGTTCACCTCGCCCAGGCCCGGCACGTCAGCCAGACCCGCTTCCCGACCAAGCCCGACACGCCCCGCTCCTCAGAGCCAATCCTTATTCCGAAGTTACGGATCCAATTTGCCGACTTCCCTTACCTACATTAATCTATCGACTAGAGGCTCTTCACCTTGGAGACCTGCTGCGGATATGGGTACGAACCGGCGCGACACCTCCACGTGGCCCTCTCCTGGATTTTCAAGGTCCGAGGGGAAGATCCAGACACCGCCGCAACTGCGGTGCTCTTCGCGTTCCAAACCCTATCTCCCTGCTAGAGGTTTCCAGGGAACTCGAACGCTTATACAGAAAAGAAAACTCTTCCCAGATCTCCCGACGGCGTCTCCAGGTCATTTTGGGTTACCCCGACGAACACTCTTACGAGGGCCCGAATGGTATGCGGTTCCGCTGCCGGGTTCCGGAATAGGAACCGGATTCCCTTTCGCCCAATGGGTGTGCATCTCTGCAACTACTTCTTATAAATTCGATTTAGCCATATTTAACAGTTTTGTTGTTGCTTTTTAACTGAGAGCTTTAGGACACCTCATTTACATAGGATTTCTCTTAGGGCTTAGGATCGACTGACTCGTGTGCAACGGCTGTTCACACGAAACCCTTCTCCACGTCAGTCCTCCAGGGCCTCGCTGGAGTATTTGCTACTACCACCAAGATCTGCACCGACGGCGGCTCCAGGCAGGCTCACGCCCAGACCCTTCTGCGCA
>NW_027478179.1:267500-270000 GCF_051020975.1 Osmia lignaria lignaria | reverse complement strand
CATGCATAATTGCTGCAAACATACTTTTATCACAAGTTCTAGCCACGCCACGGAGGCTTCGAAGTTCCTTCACCATTCGCTTTCCTCTCTTTTGTTACACAGTTTCAGACTACGATCAGGGGTACCGAAACGCTGTATTGATTGTAAACAACCATTTTTATCTTGGAGCGGAGCGTTCCTTTACTCGTTAGATTTGTCTTGTCGCGTGTGTATTCGCTTTTTCGACGCTTTTTAACCATTTAACTTGTTTAGCGAAGCTAAACGCACAGACAGACAAAAAAAAAGGAACAGCATCGCGCGTCAAACAGCGACGACCCATCTGAAGCGATCTTTCATTTATACACCGTTTGTAAACAGAGAGATGTATAAAGCGCGGGGAATCATTCGAAACCCTGGGGCTATTCGAGCTTGCATTTCAGCAAATTATCATCTCAAACATTTCACTCGTTTGCTTTTTCTAAATTTATAGGAGAGCTTCTTTCGTTTATTTTTGACACACCTTTCGTAAATATCGTTTCTGGCAACGTCGGGAGCGTGGATTTCTACAAGTGAACAATCGCGCCGATCCGATAACTTCCAGCAGGATGGAGAATCTTTATAGATTATCTTCCGAGAACTCGGTGCTTTCACGGGCGGTCGTTTATAAATTTTAACGAACGACTCGCGCGCCGTGACGCACTTGCGCTAGTTCGAAGAGATATTTCGAAATTTGTTTCTCTCCTTTAACGGCCTGCATTTAGTGTATCGGTTGCGATTTTCGTCACATCGTTTCCACGACAAACGCCGACGAACTGCCCAACTATCGCTCGTACGTTGCGACTCTTTCTTTGTTTATCGTTCATTCATTCTTTCAATTTCGTTCGATAATCCCGCTCCGAAACGTTCTACTTTCGTTGAACGACGGCGAGATGTTTAGAAAGAAATGAATTACTCTTTTTTCGAGAAGCAAACGCAAGCAGTCTTTTGTTAAGAAAACGACCCTCAGCCAGGCGTGGTCCAGGAATTGTATCCGTGGACCGCAATGTGCGTTCGAAATGTCGATGTTCATGTGTCCTGCAGTTCACACGTTGACGCGCAATTAGCTGCGTTCTTCATCGACCCACGAGCCAAGTGATCCACCGTTCAGGGTAATCGTAAAATTTTGTATTTCAAACTCTTTAGATCTTTAGAGTGTTATTTTCATTATTAACACGCATCACATTCGATACCCACATCACTCTCCCACCCGGCGCGTGCGGGAGAGCGAATTCGGGCGTCGCCAACGTATTTGTTTGTTTGTTCGATCGTTGACGACACGATCGCGTCCAAGGACGGAAACCGTCGGAGAAACGCCCAGTGGCACGCTCCTCTCGACGGTCGGGCGTAAAGTACATTTAAAAACCTTGAAAAGTACGAACGCACACAAGGAATGCGAGCGCGCGTCCTGTCGCTGAATCGTGGGTTGCGAGATTCGAACAGACACACGGCCGGCGACGATCGGTCTAACTAATGGACACATAGTTTTTCAAAGACTCGCTATCGTCGCTTCTCAGCCGGTCCGTAAACAACACACATCGATCAGGCGGACGCACGAATCTTACCACGGTGCGTGTTTCGTAGATTCCAGGTTACCCGCAAGTACCTCTCTCTCCCTCTCGAAAGAGGAATCTCGATCCGTCCTTTTTGGACAATGGAGAAATCTTTTTATCGCAACACGGATGGCAAAGAAACAACCAAAGCGTAGGAGCGTGGGGACGAGAGCGACGAAAAGAACGTCGCGAAAACAAAGTTTCGACGGTTGCTCGTTCTAATACATCGTAGTTTCAACTCTCTCAGTTTTAACCACTCCTAGACGCTTCGTAAACTTTTAACAATTCTTCGCCTCCGCGAGTTTCATTTCGAATAGAGCGAACGCAACACGGACCAAAAAAACTCCGGTGATGCCAGATCATTTAGCAAAGATCAGACGGCGGGTCATCTGTATTCCTTTTCTCTCTTTTTTATATCTTTCCATTTAACTAGGGTGTCGCAACGACGGGTACATTTATATATTTATATATATTGTATTTCAATTTTAATGATCCTTCACTTTCGGTTTGTAATAATATGATCCTTCTTTCATTTCGATCCTTCATATTGTAGGTTAACCAACAGAAGTTTGTTTTTTTACGACTTGTATTTTTGTGGTTTGTTTGTTTGTTTCTTACGACTTGTTTGTACCCGATCAAGTAGACGACGACCCATAAGTATAAGTTAGAGAGATAAAGGTCGAGAGACCTCACGCAAGCGTCTTTTACTTCCATTCACATCAGCCAGAGAGAAATGGTCCGGCGTCGTGCTCTTTGGCGCCGTTGGTCGCACAGTTTTTTTGCCGGCGGTTCCGAACGGACGGGAGAAACGCGATGAGTAATCAAAGCGACCTCCGCACGTAACCGTGTCGGTGTAATTTTACCGCATCGCAGCGTTTTGGTATTTGTTTCTTATTGGCTCGAACCCGAGATTTATGTGTTTTGTGTCATGT
>NW_027478179.1:262500-265000 GCF_051020975.1 Osmia lignaria lignaria | reverse complement strand
CCTTTAGAAGTTTCCCCAGCCTTAAAACTTCTTTCATTTTTACTCCTCTCTCCATACTTATTTTCCTCTCTGAACGTATCAGAGAGGATTTTATTTCTGACACCTCTTGACTTTTCTTAAATTCAGGGACGTAATTTTGTTCATAATTCAGTGGACTTTTGTGTATTTTATACTTTAAATATTTCCAAACAGTCTCCCTTCTAAAAGTGATAGAACGAATTTTCGTCTAACACTACTTTCTTGGTTCAAAAATTTTATACAATCTTATAACTTTTTCAGTTTTAACAAATTTTGGTTACAGACAGTTGATGCTCAGTTTGTACAAGTATGCAACATTTATAAGTGCATACAGGTCACCAGCCTTATATTACAAGGCTCACCACATATGGGCCATTCGGTCTTAGACACCGACCCGTGGTAATGCTGTGTGGAGATTAATAATAATCCGCAACGGAAAACCGGAACGAGAATAGTCGAGAAAGTATATTCTCGAGGAGCGGTAGACTGCTTTTCAACCGAAGTCATAAAAGAGCCACACGCTCGACGCTACTCCCGACCGGTCCGAGCGAACCGAAAGTGCCTTCCTATAAATACCGAACGGCCGGCCGCTAGGTCGGCGACGCATGGGCTTACGCCCAGGCGTATGCCTGTGCAAACCGCCGTGAGAGCGTACCATCCCGCCGGCACGGTAAAACTTAGACTGAAAATATCGTCGAACATATCCTTTCATTTTATAACGTTCTATACATGAAAATTAATAAATTAACATGCAGGACATAATAAATTCACATTCTCATGTAAATCATGGGTTTAATTAATATTTTAAAAAATTTTAAAACCGCCCAGAACCGATGAGATGAAAATATTAAAACGATATTTTTGCATTTTCTTACGGTAAAACATTAACAAATAAGCGACTATAGCAATATAAAACTCCATTTGTAATTTAATTAATCAAAATTAATATTTTTTTTTGATTTTTCAGCGATCCAGAACCGATGAGACGAAAACATTAAAACGATATTTTTGCATTTTCTTACGACAAAACATTAACAAATACGAGACTATAACAATATAAAACTACATATGTAATTTAATTAATCAAAATTAATAATTTTTTTTGAATTTTCAGTGATCCAGAACCGATAAGTCGAAAATTTTAACAATCATATTTTTGCATTCTGTACCGTGGATCCATCGTTAAACGCTATTAAACTAACGTCCGTGATGGTATAAATGCAGATTTTCGCTCCGTTTAGCCAAAATAACGAACTTTAGGTGCGCTCCGAAATATTTCAAAGTCCCAGCGGCGTATTGCTTCGCCTCTTAGAACCGATTAGTCGAAAATTTTAACAATCATATTTTTGCATTCTGTACCGTGGATCCATCGTTAAACGCTATTCAACTAACGTCCGTGATGGTATAAATGCAGATTTTCGCTCCGTTTAGCCAAAATAACGAACTTTAGGTGCGCTCCGAAATATTTCAAAGTCCCAGCGGCGTATTGCTTCGCCTCTTAGAACCGATTAGTCGAAAATTTTAACAATCATATTTTTGCATTCTGTACCGTGGATCCATCGTTAAACGCTATTAAACTAACGTCCGTGATGGTATAAATGCAGATTTTCGCTCCGTTTAGCCAAAATAACGAACTTTAGGTGCGCTCCGAAATATTTCAAAGTCCCAGCGGCGTATTGCTTCGCCTCTTAGAACCGATTAGTCGAAAATTTTAACAATCATATTTTTGCATTCTGTACCGTGGATCGATCGTTAAACGCTATTGAACTAACGTCCGTGATGGTATAAATGCAGATTTTCGCTCCGTTTAGCCAAAATAACGAACTTTAGGTGCGCTCCGAAATATTTCAAAGTCCCAGCGGCGTATTGCTTCGCCTCTTAGAACCGATTAGTCGAAAATTTTAACAATCATATTTTTGCATTCTGTACCGTGGATCCATCGTTAAACGCTATTAAACTAACGTCCGTGATGGTATAAATGCAGATTTTCGCTCCGTTTAGCCAAAATAACGAACTTTAGGTGCGCTCCGAAATATTTCAAAGTCCCAGCGGCGTATTGCTTCGCCTCTTAGAACCGATTAGTCGAAAATTTTAACAATCATATTTTTGCATTCTGTACCGTGGATCCATCGTTAAACGCTATTAAACTAACGTCCGTGATGGTATAAATGCAGATTTTCGCTCCGTTTAGCCAAAATAACGAACTTTAGGTGCGCTCCGAAATATTTCAAAGTCCCAGCGGCGTATTGCTTCGCCTCTTAGAACCGATTAGTCGAAAATTTTAACAATCATATTTTTGCATTCTGTACCGTGGATCCATCGTTAAACGCTATTCAACTAACGTCCGTGATGGTATAAATGCAGATTTTCGCTCCGTTTAGCCAAAATAACGAACTTTAGGTGCGCTCCGAAATATTTCAAAGTCCCAGCGGCGTATTGCTTCGCCTCTTAGAACCGATTAGTCGAAAATTTTAACAATCAT
>NW_027478179.1:252500-255000 GCF_051020975.1 Osmia lignaria lignaria | reverse complement strand
TCCTGAACACTACATTTCCCAGCGGCGGTACCGCGGGATTCAGTGCTGGGCTCATTCCTGTTCGCTCGCCGCTACTAAGGAAATCCTAGTTAGTTTCTTTTCCTCCGCTTAATAATATGCTTAAATTCAGCGGGTAATCTCGCCTACTCTGAGGTCGTCAATTTCTTTGGTTTCATCGAAAGGTGAATAATGATGCTCGATGCAAAAAAAAAAAAATAAACGAAAAGAAGCAAAAAAGCAAACACGTAGAGAAACTGTGCGTGAATCAACCTTTCGCATATTCAATTTTTCCTCCTCTCTCGTTTCAAAATGTTTGTATTTATCGTTCGATGAAACGAGCACAAGAGGGAAAAAAAAGTTGAGACACGACGTTCCCATAATTTTCGTGTTATTTCCTTTTTGCTTCAAACATTTTGCGGACTGCAGCTTCGTCGTATTGCTTTTATCAATTTTTAACAATTTCAAAGCGAAGACAACTCGCAAGACGATCCATTTCGTCTCGGTTCAATTTTAACGTCCGTCCGTATTATTTTTTGTTCCACAAGAGATTTCGAATAGGTTTCTTTATTTATCATCCCTTCTTTTCGAGCGCCACGGAAGCAAGAGGAAAAGCAAGAGCGAGAGAACATTTCGCGTATACTTCATTTAACAATTTTAACCAACACGCGATGTACTCCACACACCTCTTAGATTTAACAACTGCTTTTCTCTTCTTCTCCCCTTAGCGCAAGGGTAAACCCCATTTGTCTCTTCTTTGGAACGCAACAAAACTTTCGAGGACTGGACGACCGAGCGATGGTCGCGCGGTCTTCGCTTATCTTTAACAAACGAAGTAGTCCGTATGTATTCTAAATGTTGAAGCCTCCTAGAGCTTTAAGCCATGCGAGACATTGAAATGCTGTTTTAACGGGAGCATGCATAATTGCTGCAAACATACTTTTATCACAAGTTCTAGCCACGCCACGGAGGCTTCGAAGTTCCTTCACCATTCGCTTTCCTCTCTTTTGTTACACAGTTTCAGACTACGATCAGGGGTACCGAAACGCTGTATTGATTGTAAACAACCATTTTTATCTTGGAGCGGAGCGTTCCTTTACTCGTTAGATTTGTCTTGTCGCGTGTGTATTCGCTTTTTCGACGCTTTTTAACCATTTAACTTGTTTAGCGAAGCTAAACGCACAGACAGACAAAAAAAAAGGAACAGCATCGCGCGTCAAACAGCGACGACCCATCTGAAGCGATCTTTCATTTATACACCGTTTGTAAACAGAGAGATGTATAAAGCGCGGGGAATCATTCGAAACCCTGGGGCTATTCGAGCTTGCATTTCAGCAAATTATCATCTCAAACATTTCACTCGTTTGCTTTTTCTAAATTTATAGGAGAGCTTCTTTCGTTTATTTTTGACACACCTTTCGTAAATATCGTTTCTGGCAACGTCGGGAGCGTGGATTTCTACAAGTGAACAATCGCGCCGATCCGATAACTTCCAGCAGGATGGAGAATCTTTATAGATTATCTTCCGAGAACTCGGTGCTTTCACGGGCGGTCGTTTATAAATTTTAACGAACGACTCGCGCGCCGTGACGCACTTGCGCTAGTTCGAAGAGATATTTCGAAATTTGTTTCTCTCCTTTAACGGCCTGCATTTAGTGTATCGGTTGCGATTTTCGTCACATCGTTTCCACGACAAACGCCGACGAACTGCCCAACTATCGCTCGTACGTTGCGACTCTTTCTTTGTTTATCGTTCATTCATTCTTTCAATTTCGTTCGATAATCCCGCTCCGAAACGTTCTACTTTCGTTGAACGACGGCGAGATGTTTAGAAAGAAATGAATTACTCTTTTTTCGAGAAGCAAACGCAAGCAGTCTTTTGTTAAGAAAACGACCCTCAGCCAGGCGTGGTCCAGGAATTGTATCCGTGGACCGCAATGTGCGTTCGAAATGTCGATGTTCATGTGTCCTGCAGTTCACACGTTGACGCGCAATTAGCTGCGTTCTTCATCGACCCACGAGCCAAGTGATCCACCGTTCAGGGTAATCGTAAAATTTTGTATTTCAAACTCTTTAGATCTTTAGAGTGTTATTTTCATTATTAACACGCATCACATTCGATACCCACATCACTCTCCCACCCGGCGCGTGCGGGAGAGCGAATTCGGGCGTCGCCAACGTATTTGTTTGTTTGTTCGATCGTTGACGACACGATCGCGTCCAAGGACGGAAACCGTCGGAGAAACGCCCAGTGGCACGCTCCTCTCGACGGTCGGGCGTAAAGTACATTTAAAAACCTTGAAAAGTACGAACGCACACAAGGAATGCGAGCGCGCGTCCTGTCGCTGAATCGTGGGTTGCGAGATTCGAACAGACACACGGCCGGCGACGATCGGTCTAACTAATGGACACATAGTTTTTCAAAGACTCGCTATCGTCGCTTCTCAGCCGGTCCGTAAACAACACACATCGATCAGGCGGACGCACGAATCTTACCACGGTG
>NW_027478179.1:245000-247500 GCF_051020975.1 Osmia lignaria lignaria | reverse complement strand
CTATTGAACTAACGTCCGTGATGGTATAAATGCAGATTTTCGCTCCGTTTAGCCAAAATAACGAACTTTAGGTGCGCTCCGAAATATTTCAAAGTCCCAGCGGCGTATTGCTTCGCCTCTTAGAACCGATTAGTCGAAAATTTTAACAATCATATTTTTGCATTCTGTACCGTGGATCCATCGTTAAACGCTATTAAACTAACGTCCGTGATGGTATAAATGCAGATTTTCGCTCCGTTTAGCCAAAATAACGAACTTTAGGTGCGCTCCGAAATATTTCAAAGTCCCAGCGGCGTATTGCTTCGCCTCTTAGAACCGATTAGTCGAAAATTTTAACAATCATATTTTTGCATTCTGTACCGTGGATCCATCGTTAAACGCTATTAAACTAACGTCCGTGATGGTATAAATGCAGATTTTCGCTCCGTTTAGCCAAAATAACGAACTTTAGGTGCGCTCCGAAATATTTCAAAGTCCCAGCGGCGTATTGCTTCGCCTCTTAGAACCGATTAGTCGAAAATTTTAACAATCATATTTTTGCATTCTGTACCGTGGATCGATCGTTAAACGCTATTAAACTAGCGTCCGTGATGGTATAAATGCAGATTTTCGCTCCGTTTAGCCAAAATAACGAACTTTAGGTGCGCTCCGAAATATTTCAAAGTCCCAGCGGCGTATTGCTTCGCCTCTTAGAACCGATTAGTCGAAAATTTTAACAATCATATTTTTGCATTCTGTACCGTGGATCGATCGTTAAACGCTATTGAACTAACGTCCGTGATGGTATAAATGCAGATTTTCGCTCCGTTTAGCCAAAATAACGAACTTTAGGTGCGCTCCGAAATATTTCAAAGTCCCAGCGGCGTATTGCTTCGCCTCTTAGAACCGATTAGTCGAAAATTTTAACAATCATATTTTTGCATTCTGTACCGTGGATCCATCGTTAAACGCTATTAAACTAACGTCCGTGATGGTATAAATGCAGATTTTCGCTCCGTTTAGCCAAAATAACGAACTTTAGGTGCGCTCCGAAATATTTCAAAGTCCCAGCGGCGTATTGCTTCGCCTCTTAGAACCGATTAGTCGAAAATTTTAACAATCATATTTTTGCATTCTGTACCGTGGATCCATCGTTAAACGCTATTAAACTAACGTCCGTGATGGTATAAATGCAGATTTTCGCTCCGTTTAGCCAAAATAACGAACTTTAGGTGCGCTCCGAAATATTTCAAAGTCCCAGCGGCGTATTGCTTCGCCTCTTAGAACCGATTAGTCGAAAATTTTAACAATCATATTTTTGCATTCTGTACCGTGGATCGATCGTTAAACGCTATTGAACTAACGTCCGTGATGGTATAAATGCAGATTTTCGCTCCGTTTAGCCAAAATAACGAACTTTAGGTGCGCTCCGAAATATTTCAAAGTCCCAGCGGCGTATTGCTTCGCCTCTTAGAACCGATTAGTCGAAAATTTTAACAATCATATTTTTGCATTCTGTACCGTGGATCGATCGTTAAACGCTATTAAACTAGCGTCCGTGATGGTATAAATGCAGATTTTCGCTCCGTTTAGCCAAAATAACGAACTTTAGGTGCGCTCCGAAATATTTCAAAGTCCCAGCGGCGTATTGCTTCGCCTCTTAGAACCGATTAGTCGAAAATTTTAACAATCATATTTTTGCATTCTGTACCGTGGATCGATCGTTAAACGCTATTGAACTAACGTCCGTGATGGTATAAATGCAGATTTTCGCTCCGTTTAGCCAAAATAACGAACTTTAGGTGCGCTCCGAAATATTTCAAAGTCCCAGCGGCGTATTGCTTCGCCTCTTAGAACCGATTAGTCGAAAATTTTAACAATCATATTTTTGCATTCTGTACCGTGGATCCATCGTTAAACGCTATTAAACTAACGTCCGTGATGGTATAAATGCAGATTTTCGCTCCGTTTAGCCAAAATAACGAACTTTAGGTGCGCTCCGAAATATTTCAAAGTCCCAGCGGCGTATTGCTTCGCCTCTTAGAACCGATTAGTCGAAAATTTTAACAATCATGTTTTTGCATTCTGTACCGTGGATCCATCGTTAAACGCTATTCAACTAACGTCCGTGATGGTATAAATGCAGATTTTCGCTCCGTTTAGCCAAAATAACGAACTTTAGGTGCGCTCCGAAATATTTCAAAGTCCCAGCGGCGTATTGCTTCGCCTCTTAGAACCGATTAGTCGAAAATTTTAACAATCATATTTTTGCATTCTGTACCGTGGATCCATCGTTAAACGCTATTAAACTAACGTCCGTGATGGTATAAATGCAGATTTTCGCTCCGTTTAGCCAAAATAACGAACTTTAGGTGCGCTCCGAAATATTTCAAAGTCCCAGCGGCGTATTGCTTCGCCTCTTAGAACCGATTAGTCGAAAATTTTAACAATCATATTTTTGCATTCTGTACCGTGGATCCATCGTTAAACGCTATTAAACTAACGTCCGTGATGGTATAAA
>NW_027478179.1:220000-230000 GCF_051020975.1 Osmia lignaria lignaria | reverse complement strand
TTAGGTGCGCTCCGAAATATTTCAAAGTCCCAGCGGCGTATTGCTTCGCCTCTTAGAACCGATTAGTCGAAAATTTTAACAATCATATTTTTGCATTCTGTACCGTGGATCGATCGTTAAACGCTATTAAACTAGCGTCCGTGATGGTATAAATGCAGATTTTCGCTCCGTTTAGCCAAAATAACGAACTTTAGGTGCGCTCCGAAATATTTCAAAGTCCCAGCGGCGTATTGCTTCGCCTCTTAGAACCGATTAGTCGAAAATTTTAACAATCATATTTTTGCATTCTGTACCGTGGATCGATCGTTAAACGCTATTGAACTAACGTCCGTGATGGTATAAATGCAGATTTTCGCTCCGTTTAGCCAAAATAACGAACTTTAGGTGCGCTCCGAAATATTTCAAAGTCCCAGCGGCGTATTGCTTCGCCTCTTAGAACCGATTAGTCGAAAATTTTAACAATCATATTTTTGCATTCTGTACCGTGGATCGATCGTTAAACGCTATTAAACTAACGTCCGTGATGGTATAAATGCAGATTTTCGCTCCGTTTAGCCAAAATAACGAACTTTAGGTGCGCTCCGAAATATTTCAAAGTCCCAGCGGCGTATTGCTTCGCCTCTTAGAACCGATTAGTCGAAAATTTTAACAATCATATTTTTGCATTCTGTACCGTGGATCCATCGTTAAACGCTATTAAACTAACGTCCGTGATGGTATAAATGCAGATTTTCGCTCCGTTTAGCCAAAATAACGAACTTTAGGTGCGCTCCGAAATATTTCAAAGTCCCAGCGGCGTATTGCTTCGCCTCTTAGAACCGATTAGTCGAAAATTTTAACAATCATATTTTTGCATTCTGTACCGTGGATCGATCGTTAAACGCTATTAAACTAGCGTCCGTGATGGTATAAATGCAGATTTTCGCTCCGTTTAGCCAAAATAACGAACTTTAGGTGCGCTCCGAAATATTTCAAAGTCCCAGCGGCGTATTGCTTCGCCTCTTAGAACCGATTAGTCGAAAATTTTAACAATCATATTTTTGCATTCTGTACCGTGGATCGATCGTTAAACGCTATTGAACTAACGTCCGTGATGGTATAAATGCAGATTTTCGCTCCGTTTAGCCAAAATAACGAACTTTAGGTGCGCTCCGAAATATTTCAAAGTCCCAGCGGCGTATTGCTACGCCTCTTAGAACCGATTAGTCGAAAATTTTAACAATCATATTTTTGCATTCTGTACCGTGGATCCATCGTTAAACGCTATTAAACTAACGTCCGTGATGGTATAAATGCAGATTTTCGCTCCGTTTAGCCAAAATAACGAACTTTAGGTGCGCTCCGAAATATTTCAAAGTCCCAGCGGCGTATTGCTTCGCCTCTTAGAACCGATTAGTCGAAAATTTTAACAATCATATTTTTGCATTCTGTACCGTGGATCCATCGTTAAACGCTATTAAACTAACGTCCGTGATGGTATAAATGCAGATTTTCGCTCCGTTTAGCCAAAATAACGAACTTTAGGTGCGCTCCGAAATATTTCAAAGTCCCAGCGGCGTATTGCTTCGCCTCTTAGAACCGATTAGTCGAAAATTTTAACAATCATATTTTTGCATTCTGTACCGTGGATCGATCGTTAAACGCTATTGAACTAACGTCCGTGATGGTATAAATGCAGATTTTCGCTCCGTTTAGCCAAAATAACGAACTTTAGGTGCGCTCCGAAATATTTCAAAGTCCCAGCGGCGTATTGCTTCGCCTCTTAGAACCGATTAGTCGAAAATTTTAACAATCATATTTTTGCATTCTGTACCGTGGATCCATCGTTAAACGCTATTAAACTAACGTCCGTGATGGTATAAATGCAGATTTTCGCTCCGTTTAGCCAAAATAACGAACTTTAGGTGCGCTCCGAAATATTTCAAAGTCCCAGCGGCGTATTGCTTCGCCTCTTAGAACCGATTAGTCGAAAATTTTAACAATCATGTTTTTGCATTCTGTACCGTGGATCCATCGTTAAACGCTATTCAACTAACGTCCGTGATGGTATAAATGCAGATTTTCGCTCCGTTTAGCCAAAATAACGAACTTTAGGTGCGCTCCGAAATATTTCAAAGTCCCAGCGGCGTATTGCTTCGCCTCTTAGAACCGATTAGTCGAAAAATTTAACAATCATATTTTTGCATTCTGTACCGTGGATCCATCGTTAAACGCTATTAAACTAACGTCCGTGATGGTATAAATGCAGATTTTCGCTCCGTTTAGCCAAAATAACGAACTTTAGGTGCGCTCCGAAATATTTCAAAGTCCCAGCGGCGTATTGCTTCGCCTCTTAGAACCGATTAGTCGAAAATTTTAACAATCATATTTTTGCATTCTGTACCGTGGATCCATCGTTAAACGCTATTAAACTAACGTCCGTGATGGTATAAATGCAGATTTTCGCTCCGTTTAGCCAAAATAACGAACTTTAGGTGCGCTCCGAAATATTTCAAAGTCCCAGCGGCGTATTGCTTCGCCTCTTAGAACCGATTAGTCGAAAATTTTAACAATCATATTTTTGCATTCTGTACCGTGGATCCATCGTTAAACGCTATTAAACTAACGTCCGTGATGGTATAAATGCAGATTTTCGCTCCGTTTAGCCAAAATAACGAACTTTAGGTGCGCTCCGAAATATTTCAAAGTCCCAGCGGCGTATTGCTTCGCCTCTTAGAACCGATTAGTCGAAAATTTTAACAATCATATTTTTGCATTCTGTACCGTGGATCGATCGTTAAACGCTATTAAACTAGCGTCCGTGATGGTATAAATGCAGATTTTCGCTCCGTTTAGCCAAAATAACGAACTTTAGGTGCGCTCCGAAATATTTCAAAGTCCCAGCGGCGTATTGCTTCGCCTCTTAGAACCGATTAGTCGAAAATTTTAACAATCATATTTTTGCATTCTGTACCGTGGATCGATCGTTAAACGCTATTGAACTAACGTCCGTGATGGTATAAATGCAGATTTTCGCTCCGTTTAGCCAAAATAACGAACTTTAGGTGCGCTCCGAAATATTTCAAAGTCCCAGCGGCGTATTGCTTCGCCTCTTAGAACCGATTAGTCGAAAATTTTAACAATCATATTTTTGCATTCTGTACCGTGGATCCATCGTTAAACGCTATTAAACTAACGTCCGTGATGGTATAAATGCAGATTTTCGCTCCGTTTAGCCAAAATAACGAACTTTAGGTGCGCTCCGAAATATTTCAAAGTCCCAGCGGCGTATTGCTTCGCCTCTTAGAACCGATTAGTCGAAAATTTTAACAATCATATTTTTGCATTCTGTACCGTGGATCGATCGTTAAACGCTATTGAACTAACGTCCGTGATGGTATAAATGC
The DNA here is from genome assembly GCF_051020975.1 of Osmia lignaria lignaria. Taxonomy (NCBI): domain Eukaryota; kingdom Metazoa; phylum Arthropoda; class Insecta; order Hymenoptera; family Megachilidae; genus Osmia; species Osmia lignaria. Next base: position 226,614 of record NW_027478179.1, on the reverse strand, counting down.
AGATTTTCGCTCCGTTTAGCCAAAATAACGAACTTTAGGTGCGCTCCGAAATATTTCAAAGTCCCAGCGGCGTATTGCTTCGCCTCTTAGAACCGATTAGTCGAAAATTTTAACAATCATATTTTTGCATTCTGTACCGTGGATCCATCGTTAAACGCTATTAAACTAACGTCCGTGATGGTATAAATGCAGATTTTCGCTCCGTTTAGCCAAAATAACGAACTTTAGGTGCGCTCCGAAATATTTCAAAGTCCCAGCGGCGTATTGCTTCGCCTCTTAGAACCGATTAGTCGAAAATTTTAACAATCATATTTTTGCATTCTGTACCGTGGATCGATCGTTAAACGCTATTGAACTAACGTCCGTGATGGTATAAATGCAGATTTTCGCTCCGTTTAGCCAAAATAACGAACTTTAGGTGCGCTCCGAAATATTTCAAAGTCCCAGCGGCGTATTGCTTCGCCTCTTAGAACCGATTAGTCGAAAATTTTAACAATCATATTTTTGCATTCTGTACCGTGGATCCATCGTTAAACGCTATTAAACTAACGTCCGTGATGGTATAAATGCAGATTTTCGCTCCGTTTAGCCAAAATAACGAACTTTAGGTGCGCTCCGAAATATTTCAAAGTCCCAGCGGCGTATTGCTTCGCCTCTTAGAACCGATTAGTCGAAAATTTTAACAATCATATTTTTGCATTCTGTACCGTGGATCGATCGTTAAACGCTATTAAACTAGCGTCCGTGATGGTATAAATGCAGATTTTCGCTCCGTTTAGCCGAAATAACGAACTTTAGGTGCGCTCCGAAATATTTCAAAGTCCCAGCGGCGTATTGCTTCGCCTCTTAGAACCGATTAGTCGAAAATTTTAACAATCATATTTTTGCATTCTGTACCGTGGATCGATCGTTAAACGCTATTGAACTAACGTCCGTGATGGTATAAATGCAGATTTTCGCTCCGTTTAGCCAAAATAACGAACTTTAGGTGCGCTCCGAAATATTTCAAAGTCCCAGCGGCGTATTGCTTCGCCTCTTAGAACCGATTAGTCGAAAATTTTAACAATCATATTTTTGCATTCTGTACCGTGGATCCATCGTTAAACGCTATTAAACTAACGTCCGTGATGGTATAAATGCAGATTTTCGCTCCGTTTAGCCAAAATAACGAACTTTAGGTGCGCTCCGAAATATTTCAAAGTCCCAGCGGCGTATTGCTTCGCCTCTTAGAACCGATTAGTCGAAAATTTTAACAATCATATTTTTGCATTCTGTACCGTGGATCGATCGTTAAACGCTATTGAACTAACGTCCGTGATGGTATAAATGCAGATTTTCGCTCCGTTTAGCCAAAATAACGAACTTTAGGTGCGCTCCGAAATATTTCAAAGTCCCAGCGGCGTATTGCTTCGCCTCTTAGAACCGATTAGTCGAAAATTTTAACAATCATATTTTTGCATTCTGTACCGTGGATCCATCGTTAAACGCTATTAAACTAACGTCCGTGATGGTATAAATGCAGATTTTCGCTCCGTTTAGCCAAAATAACGAACTTTAGGTGCGCTCCGAAATATTTCAAAGTCCCAGCGGCGTATTGCTTCGCCTCTTAGAACCGATTAGTCGAAAATTTTAACAATCATATTTTTGCATTCTGTACCGTGGATCGATCGTTAAACGCTATTGAACTAACGTCCGTGATGGTATAAATGCAGATTTTCGCTCCGTTTAGCCAAAATAACGAACTTTAGGTGCGCTCCGAAATATTTCAAAGTCCCAGCGGCGTATTGCTTCGCCTCTTAGAACCGATTAGTCGAAAATTTTAACAATCATATTTTTGCATTCTGTACCGTGGATCCATCGTTAAACGCTATTAAACTAACGTCCGTGATGGTATAAATGCAGATTTTCGCTCCGTTTAGCCAAAATAACGAACTTTAGGTGCGCTCCGAAATATTTCAAAGTCCCAGCGGCGTATTGCTTCGCCTCTTAGAACCGATTAGTCGAAAATTTTAACAATCATATTTTTGCATTCTGTACCGTGGATCGATCGTTAAACGCTATTGAACTAACGTCCGTGATGGTATAAATGCAGATTTTCGCTCCGTTTAGCCAAAATAACGAACTTTAGGTGCGCTCCGAAATATTTCAAAGTCCCAGCGGCGTATTGCTTCGCCTCTTAGAACCGATTAGTCGAAAATTTTAACAATCATATTTTTGCATTCTGTACCGTGGATCCATCGTTAAACGCTATTAAACTAACGTCCGTGATGGTATAAATGCAGATTTTCGCTCCGTTTAGCCAAAATAACGAACTTTAGGTGCGCTCCGAAATATTTCAAAGTCCCAGCGGCGTATTGCTTCGCCTCTTAGAACCGATTAGTCGAAAATTTTAACAATCATATTTTTGCATTCTGTACCGTGGATCGATCGTTAAACGCTATTGAACTAACGTCCGTGATGGTATAAATGCAGATTTTCGCTCCGTTTAGCCAAAATAACGAACTTTAGGTGCGCTCCGAAATATTTCAAAGTCCCAGCGGCGTATTGCTTCGCCTCTTAGAACCGATTAGTCGAAAATTTTAACAATCATATTTTTGCATTCTGTACCGTGGATCCATCGTTAAACGCTATTAAACTAACGTCCGTGATGGTATAAATGCAGATTTTCGCTCCGTTTAGCCAAAATAACGAACTTTAGGTGCGCTCCGAAATATTTCAAAGTCCCAGCGGCGTATTGCTTCGCCTCTTAGAACCGATTAGTCGAAAATTTTAACAATCATGTTTTTGCATTCTGTACCGTGGATCCATCGTTAAACGCTATTCAACTAACGTCCGTGATGGTATAAATGCAGATTTTCGCTCCGTTTAGCCAAAATAACGAACTTTAGGTGCGCTCCGAAATATTTCAAAGTCCCAGCGGCGTATTGCTTCGCCTCTTAGAACCGATTAGTCGAAAATTTTAACAATCATATTTTTGCATTCTGTACCGTGGATCCATCGTTAAACGCTATTAAACTAACGTCCGTGATGGTATAAATGCAGATTTTCGCTCCGTTTAGCCAAAATAACGAACTTTAGGTGCGCTCCGAAATATTTCAAAGTCCCAGCGGCGTATTGCTTCGCCTCTTAGAACCGATTAGTCGAAAATTTTAACAATCATGTTTTTGCATTCTGTACCGTGGATCCATCGTTAAACGCTATTCAACTAACGTCCGTGATGGTATAAATGCAGATTTTCGCTCCGTTTAGCCAAAATAACGAACTTTAGGTGCGCTCCGAAATATTTCAAAGTCCCAGCGGCGTATTGCTTCGCCTCTTAGAACCGATTAGTCGAAAATTTTAACAATCATATTTTTGCATTCTGTACCGTGGATCCATCGTTAAACGCTATTAAACTAACGTCCGTGATGGTATAAATGCAGATTTTCGCTCCGTTTAGCCAAAATAACGAACTTTAGGTGCGCTCCGAAATATTTCAAAGTCCCAGCGGCGTATTGCTTCGCCTCTTAGAACCGATTAGTCGAAAATTTTAACAATCATATTTTTGCATTCTGTACCGTGGATCCATCGTTAAACGCTATTAAACTAACGTCCGTGATGGTATAAATGCAGATTTTCGCTCCGTTTAGCCAAAATAACGAACTTTAGGTGCGCTCCGAAATATTTCAAAGTCCCAGCGGCGTATTGCTTCGCCTCTTAGAACCGATTAGTCGAAAATTTTAACAATCATATTTTTGCATTCTGTACCGTGGATCGATCGTTAAACGCTATTGAACTAACGTCCGTGATGGTATAAATGCAGATTTTCGCTCCGTTTAGCCAAAATAACGAACTTTAGGTGCGCTCCGAAATATTTCAAAGTCCCAGCGGCGTATTGCTTCGCCTCTTAGAACCGATTAGTCGAAAATTTTAACAATCATATTTTTGCATTCTGTACCGTGGATCCATCGTTAAACGCTATTCAACTAACGTCCGTGATGGTATAAATGCAGATTTTCGCTCCGTTTAGCCAAAATAACGAACTTTAGGTGCGCTCCGAAATATTTCAAAGTCCCAGCGGCGTATTGCTTCGCCTCTTAGAACCGATTAGTCGAAAATTTTAACAATCATATTTTTGCATTCTGTACCGTGGATCCATCGTTAAACGCTATTAAACTAACGTCCGTGATGGTATAAATGCAGATTTTCGCTCCGTTTAGCCAAAATAACGAACTTTAGGTGCGCTCCGAAATATTTCAAAGTCCCAGCGGCGTATTGCTTCGCCTCTTAGAACCGATTAGTCGAAAATTTTAACAATCATATTTTTGCATTCTGTACCGTGGATCGATCGTTAAACGCTATTGAACTAACGTCCGTGATGGTATAAATGCAGATTTTCGCTCCGTTTAGCCAAAATAACGAACTTTAGGTGCGCTCCGAAATATTTCAAAGTCCCAGCGGCGTATTGCTTCGCCTCTTAGAACCGATTAGTCGAAAATTTTAACAATCATGTTTTTGCATTCTGTACCGTGGATCCATCGTTAAACGCTATTCAACTAACGTCCGTGATGGTATAAATGCAGATTTTCGCTCCGTTTAGCCAAAATAACGAACTTTAGGTGCGCTCCGAAATATTTCAAAGTCCCAGCGGCGTATTGCTTCGCCTCTTAGAACCGATTAGTCGAAAATTTTAACAATCATATTTTTGCATTCTGTACCGTGGATCCATCGTTAAACGCTATTAAACTAACGTCCGTGATGGTATAAATGCAGATTTTCGCTCCGTTTAGCCAAAATAACGAACTTTAGGTGCGCTCCGAAATATTTCAAAGTCCCAGCGGCGTATTGCTTCGCCTCTTAGAACCGATTAGTCGAAAATTTTAACAATCATATTTTTGCATTCTGTACCGTGGATCCATCGTTAAACGCTATTAAACTAACGTCCGTGATGGTATAAATGCAGATTTTCGCTCCGTTTAGCCAAAATAACGAACTTTAGGTGCGCTCCGAAATATTTCAAAGTCCCAGCGGCGTATTGCTTCGCCTCTTAGAACCGATTAGTCGAAAATTTTAACAATCATATTTTTGCATTCTGTACCGTGGATCGATCGTTAAACGCTATTAAACTAGCGTCCGTGATGGTATAAATGCAGATTTTCGCTCCGTTTAGCCAAAATAACGAACTTTAGGTGCGCTCCGAAATATTTCAAAGTCCCAGCGGCGTATTGCTTCGCCTCTTAGAACCGATTAGTCGAAAATTTTAACAATCATATTTTTGCATTCTGTACCGTGGATCGATCGTTAAACGCTATTAAACTAGCGTCCGTGATGGTATAAATGCAGATTTTCGCTCCGTTTAGCCAAAATAACGAACTTTAGGTGCGCTCCGAAATATTTCAAAGTCCCAGCGGCGTATTGCTTCGCCTCTTAGAACCGATTAGTCGAAAATTTTAACAATCATATTTTTGCATTCTGTACCGTGGATCGATCGTTAAACGCTATTGAACTAACGTCCGTGATGGTATAAATGCAGATTTTCGCTCCGTTTAGCCAAAATAACGAACTTTAGGTGCGCTCCGAAATATTTCAAAGTCCCAGCGGCGTATTGCTTCGCCTCTTAGAACCGATTAGTCGAAAATTTTAACAATCATATTTTTGCATTCTGTACCGTGGATCCATCGTTAAACGCTATTAAACTAACGTCCGTGATGGTATAAATGCAGATTTTCGCTCCGTTTAGCCAAAATAACGAACTTTAGGTGCGCTCCGAAATATTTCAAAGTCCCAGCGGCGTATTGCTTCGCCTCTTAGAACCGATTAGTCGAAAATTTTAACAATCATATTTTTGCATTCTGTACCGTGGATCGATCGTTAAACGCTATTGAACTAACGTCCGTGATGGTATAAATGCAGATTTTCGCTCCGTTTAGCCAAAATAACGAACTTTAGGTGCGCTCCGAAATATTTCAAAGTCCCAGCGGCGTATTGCTTCGCCTCTTAGAACCGATTAGTCGAAAATTTTAACAATCATATTTTTGCATTCTGTACCGTGGATCCATCGTTAAACGCTATTAAACTAACGTCCGTGATGGTATAAATGCAGATTTTCGCTCCGTTTAGCCAAAATAACGAACTTTAGGTGCGCTCCGAAATATTTCAAAGTCCCAGCGGCGTATTGCTTCGCCTCTTAGAACCGATTAGTCGAAAATTTTAACAATCATGTTTTTGCATTCTGTACCGTGGATCCATCGTTAAACGCTATTCAACTAACGTCCGTGATGGTATAAATGCAGATTTTCGCTCCGTTTAGCCAAAATAACGAACTTTAGGTGCGCTCCGAAATATTTCAAAGTCCCAGCGGCGTATTGCTTCGCCTCTTAGAACCGATTAGTCGAAAATTTTAACAATCATATTTTTGCATTCTGTACCGTGGATCCATCGTTAAACGCTATTAAACTAACGTCCGTGATGGTATAAATGCAGATTTTCGCTCCGTTTAGCCAAAATAACGAACTTTAGGTGCGCTCCGAAATATTTCAAAGTCCCAGCGGCGTATTGCTTCGCCTCTTAGAACCGATTAGTCGAAAATTTTAACAATCATATTTTTGCATTCTGTACCGTGGATCCATCGTTAA
>NW_027478179.1:212500-215000 GCF_051020975.1 Osmia lignaria lignaria | reverse complement strand
GGGCTAGTGCACCACAATAGGTATAGTTATGACCTAGGTATTTTAACTGTGATGCCACTCCCAACGTTGGTACGGGAGTGCCATTGATACGCAGGTATTGACGCGTATCAACTACTAGCCTCTTAGTTCCAGGAACGTTCAGGTTTTGGAACGCTGCGCATTTCGTCACGTTAACTTCAAAGCCGTGCTTCTTGAAGAAAGACTCCACAATTCTAATTTGGTTTCGCATTGCAGATATATTTGGTGCAACAATTACGATGTCGTCAGCAAATGCCAGTGTAGTCACTTGGACTCCATTGATGTCGATACCTTCCTGTTCGCAGAGTTCTTTTAGCAGGTCGTCGAGGACCAGGTTGAATAGAAATCCCGACATAGGATCGCCTTGCTTTACGCCTCTGCATATCTTTAGCGGTTCAGATCGGTGTCCATGGCATTCGAGAACAGTGGTCACATCCTTGTAGGTGCACTTTACATATTCCAAGGTCTGCGCGTCTATTCCTCTTTTAACTAAAGCGTCGACAATAGATGTTATATTGACAGAGTCAAACGCTTTCGCGAGATCTATGGAAAGAATTGTAAAGGCTCTACCTCTCCCTCTACAGCTCTTGATGAGGGATTGCAGGATTGTGCTGTTCGCCATTATACCGTCTGTCTTCGAGAACCCTCTCTGAACGTGGGATAAGCGAATTTCGCTTTCCAGGCGTGTCGTTATAATCTTATTTAACAGGCGTAGTATCCTACTCGAGATCGTAATGGGCCTCCACTGCTTGGGGTCCGTAAGGTCCCCGTTCTTGGGTAGCAGTGTCGTCCTATTCAACCTTAGAACAGGGGGTATGATCCGCATGCCCCATATGATGTTTAGCAAGGCATGCAGATCGTGACGTGGCATTTGTCTGAGCATCAGCCTATCGATGCCGTCAACACCAGGCGCGGATTCCTTTAACTTGGCCAGCTGCTCATGGACTTCTACATAGGACACGGGGTAGGATAGATCGATTTTGCTGGTGGCTTCACATTTAGCAGGCCTCCAGCTCAGATCCTTTTTAGCAAACAGTTTCTCGTAGAACTTGGTAAACTGCTCCATTGTTGGCATTTCCGTAGCGTTCAACGGGTTTCCTGTGAGGATATGCTCCGCTACCTGGGTCGGATTGTGCTTGTACAGCTTTTGAATCCGAGCATATTGGTTCGACTTTCTTTGGCCGCGGTTAGCATTTCCGTGAACGTTCGGTGTTGTATATTGCCCAGTGGCTTTTCTGCGTTTATCACAGCCACCTTTCTTGACATGTTTGTCATTGGAGCGTTTAGCCTTGTTCTTACTGTTTCTACCCTTACCAGAGCTGGTGTTCCGCTCCGGTATTGTCGTTATGTATTCGTCCAGCAGTGCCAGGATATCCGACTCGGGAGCATCTTTAAGCACGGCCTCGATTACGTTGGACATTTTGCTCGTGGTGTCCTTCTGCACGGCACGGAGGAGATCTCGCGTCTCAACGGACGCTATGGCATGCCAGACAGGATCGGCGTCAACGTTTTGACTCCCCTGATCCGGCTCTCTCTCCGTGTTCCGATGCTTCGGTTCACTCACAGGCTCGGTCGGTTGTGCTTTAGGTTTTAGCGGGCACTCCTTCCGGCTGTCCTCATTGGCAACGATTTCAAGCTCCGTCGACAGATATGCCTTGTAACAATCCCTAGATCGCAGCTTCTTTATTCCGTCAGGTGTTCGACCGGAGGTTTTAGCAAGTATTTTAGCTATTTCTACAACCTTGAGCTTTGATCTGTCAGGGATTCTGGCTTCGGTGTACGCCAGTTCTTTTATCTCGGCATCTGTGTACCTAGCTTTAGACGTTGCCATCCTTTTATCACGCAATTCGAGATCCGTCCTGTTATAGTGCTCCGTGTGAGCCTTGCGCTGGTGAAGCCGCATACCGGCGTAGGTCTTGTACGCCTTGAGGCAGACTTCGCACTTGAAGCCATCCGCCTGCGCAGGTGGTGCGTTGCAGCGACGTAAATGTTGCGCTGCACTAGCGGATGACTTTGCACTCAGGTCGATCTTGCACGAGGGGCATAATTTATCATTTATCGGCTCGTTTACCTTTAACATAGCGTTGTCGTCTTTATCACCCGGAGAGGAAATTTCTCTCCGGGAAGTGTCATTTACCAGTGCTGCCGCCACTGTTCGGGACCGGCAGCTTCCGAGGCTTCTTTTATCATTCTTTGGTGCAATTTAGCGTTGCCCGAAGGCATGAATCTGGCGGGCTGCAAACCCGGCAGATCCATTTGGCGTTAGCCAGTTTCGACCGTCTCCGTTGGCTGGGACAGGCATGCTTTATCGTCCTTTCTCCGGCGCCACGTGGCCTTGCCTAAGGGCTGAACGTGGAGATCGGTCTTGGGGCGGGTTTCCAGACGGAGTAGAGTAAGGTGTTCGTTCGATCTACTCCCTGACCCCAGCACCCCCATTTTGGCTGGGATACACTTACGTGCATCCCTGGGAGGGTCACAATGA
>NW_027478179.1:202500-207500 GCF_051020975.1 Osmia lignaria lignaria | reverse complement strand
GTCGCTGAATCGTGGGTTGCGAGATTCGAACAGACACACGGCCGGCGACGATCGGTCTAACTAATGGACACATAGTTTTTCAAAGACTCGCTATCGTCGCTTCTCAGCCGGTCCGTAAACAACACACATCGATCAGGCGGACGCACGAATCTTACCACGGTGCGTGTTTCGTAGATTCCAGGTTACCCGCAAGTACCTCTCTCTCCCTCTCGAAAGAGGAATCTCGATCCGTCCTTTTTGGACAATGGAGAAATCTTTTTATCGCAACACGGATGGCAAAGAAACAACCAAAGCGTAGGAGCGTGGGGACGAGAGCGACGAAAAGAACGTCGCGAAAACAAAGTTTCGACGGTTGCTCGTTCTAATACATCGTAGTTTCAACTCTCTCAGTTTTAACCACTCCTAGACGCTTCGTAAACTTTTAACAATTCTTCGCCTCCGCGAGTTTCATTTCGAATAGAGCGAACGCAACACGGACCAAAAAAACTCCGGTGATGCCAGATCATTTAGCAAAGATCAGACGGCGGGTCATCTGTATTCCTTTTCTCTCTTTTTTATATCTTTCCATTTAACTAGGGTGTCGCAACGACGGGTACATTTATATATTTATATATATTGTATTTCAATTTTAATGATCCTTCACTTTCGGTTTGTAATAATATGATCCTTCTTTCATTTCGATCCTTCATATTGTAGGTTAACCAACAGAAGTTTGTTTTTTTACGACTTGTATTTTTGTGGTTTGTTTGTTTGTTTCTTACGACTTGTTTGTACCCGATCAAGTAGACGACGACCCATAAGTATAAGTTAGAGAGATAAAGGTCGAGAGACCTCACGCAAGCGTCTTTTACTTCCATTCACATCAGCCAGAGAGAAATGGTCCGGCGTCGTGCTCTTTGGCGCCGTTGGTCGCACAGTTTTTTTGCCGGCGGTTCCGAACGGACGGGAGAAACGCGATGAGTAATCAAAGCGACCTCCGCACGTAACCGTGTCGGTGTAATTTTACCGCATCGCAGCGTTTTGGTATTTGTTTCTTATTGGCTCGAACCCGAGATTTATGTGTTTTGTGTCATGTATATGGTATTATTTATTATATCTTTCTCGTTTTGTATAATTTTTGGTCCGAGCTCAATAAACTTTTATATCGCTTTATCAATGATCCATTCAGTTAGGTTTTCTCTTGTATTTTTAATTTGTTAATGATCCTTCCGCAGGTTCACCTACGGAAACCTTGTTACGACTTTTACTTCCTCTAAATAATCAAGTTTGGTCATCTTCCCGGTAACATCGGCAATGCCGAGACATTGCCGCGCACCAGTCCGAAGACCTCACTAAATCATTCAATCGGTAGTAGCGACGGGCGGTGTGTACAAAGGGCAGGGACGTAATCAACGCGAGCTTATGACTCGCGCTTACTGGGAATTCCTCGTTCATGGGGAATAATTGCAAGCCCCAATCCCTAGCACGAAGGAGGTTCAGCGGGTTACCCGGGCCTTTCGGCCAGGGAAAACACGTTGATTCCTTCAGTGTAGCGCGCGTGCGGCCCAGAACATCTAAGGGCATCACAGACCTGTTATTGCTCAATCTCGTGCGGCTAGAAGCCGCCTGTCCCTCTAAGAAGATTTGTTTGTACGTTGGTAGTAAAAACCCACCGACCGAAGTCGGGGGCCTTCGAGATACCATAAGTTACGTCTATTTAACAGGCTAGAGTCTCGTTCGTTATCGGAATTAACCAGACAAATCGCTCCACCAACTAAGAACGGCCATGCACCACCACCCACCGAATCAAGAAAGAGCTATCAATCTGTCAATCCTTCCGGTGTCCGGGCCTGGTGAGGTTTCCCGTGTTGAGTCAAATTAAGCCGCAGGCTCCACTCCTGGTGGTGCCCTTCCGTCAATTCCTTTAAGTTTCAGCTTTGCAACCATACTTCCCCCGGAACCCAAAAGCTTTGGTTTCCCGGAAGCTGCCCGCCGAGTCATCGGAGGAACTTCGGCGGATCGCTAGCTGGCATCGTTTATGGTTAGAACTAGGGCGGTATCTGATCGCCTTCGAACCTCTAACTTTCGTTCTTGATTAATGAAAACATTTTTGGCAAATGCTTTCGCTTCTGTCCGTCTTGCGACGATCCAAGAATTTCACCTCTAACGTCGCAATACGAATGCCCCCATCTGTCCCTATTAATCATTACCTCGGGGTTCCGAAAACCAACAAAATAGAACCGAGGTCCTATTCCATTATTCCATGCACAGAGTATTCAGGCGAAGGTAGCCTGCTTTGAGCACTCTAATTTGTTCAAAGTAAACGTACCGGCCCACCTCGACACTCAGTGAAGAGCACCGCGATGGGATATTAGTTGGACCGCCCGCGAGGAGCTAAGCCCACCGGTAGGACGTACCACATAATGCCAGTTAAACACCGCGAGCGGTGAACCGACACTGTGACACACAGATTCAACTACGAGCTTTTTAACCGCAACAACTTTAATATACGCTATTGGAGCTGGAATTACCGCGGCTGCTGGCACCAGACTTGCCCTCCAATGGATCCTCGTTAAAGGATTTAAAGTGTACTCATTCCGATTACGGGGCCTCGGATGAGTCCCGTATCGTTATTTTTCGTCACTACCTCCCCGTGCCGGGAGTGGGTAATTTGCGCGCCTGCTGCCTTCCTTGGATGTGGTAGCCGTTTCTCAGGCTCCCTCTCCGGAATCGAACCCTGATTCCCCGTTACCCGTTACAACCATGGTAGGCGTAGAACCTACCATCGACAGTTGATAAGGCAGACATTTGAAAGATCCGTCGTCGGTGCTAGATGACCATACGATCAGCACAAAGTTATTCAGAGTCACCAAAGCCGACGATGGACGAACGGACAAGCCGTCCGCCACCGATTGGTTTTGATCTAATAAAAGCATTCCTCCCATCTCTGGGTGGAATTCTGGTTTGCATGTATTAGCTCTAGAATTACCACAGTTATCCAAGTAATGTTTTGTACGATCTAAGAAACCAAAACTGATTTAATGAGCCATTCGCGGTTTCACCTTAATTCGGTATGTACTTAGACATGCATGGCTTAATCTTTGAGACAAGCATATGACTACTGGCAGGATCAACCAGGGAGCTTAGTTATTATTGTAAATTTAAATTTTCGTCGTCGGCCCTCCCTGTAAGACCGATCGACGTTAAGCCATTTCTCTTTTGTATGTAACACACATTTCATAAATTTTGTACCTCTTATAGAGGCCAAATATTCTCCTCCTCCTCTCATAAAGCACGAAAATCACTTTCACGCCGTGCATCCATCGTGCAAGCACGTAGACCACACACGCTGGACAATATAATAAAAGATAGCGCGGACAGTGGCATGCTATACAAATCGAGAAAGCGCGTACAGTGATCATGCTGGTCATTTTGCCACCAAATTTTATAATCTTTATCATTAGAGCGGGCCCACCAACCTCGTCTCTGTACTTTATACATTTCTCCTCCATCTGCACACACCTTTTCAAACATTAACGGAGAGAGTTCCTTGGACTTGCTTTAAATGTACATATTAGATATGTTGGAATCTCTCTCCTTTAGAAGTTTCCCCAGCCTTAAAACTTCTTTCATTTTTACTCCTCTCTCCATACTTATTTTCCTCTCTGAACGTATCAGAGAGGATTTTATTTCTGACACCTCTTGACTTTTCTTAAATTCAGGGACGTAATTTTGTTCATAATTCAGTGGACTTTTGTGTATTTTATACTTTAAATATTTCCAAACAGTCTCCCTTCTAAAAGTGATAGAACGAATTTTCGTCTAACACTACTTTCTTGGTTCAAAAATTTTATACAATCTTATAACTTTTTCAGTTTTAACAAATTTTGGTTACAGACAGTTGATGCTCAGTTTGTACAAGTATGCAACATTTATAAGTGCATACAGGTCACCAGCCTTATATTACAAGGCTCACCACATATGGGCCATTCGGTCTTAGACACCGACCCGTGGTAATGCTGTGTGGAGATTAATAATAATCCGCAACGGAAAACCGGAACGAGAATAGTCGAGAAAGTATATTCTCGAGGAGCGGTAGACTGCTTTTCAACCGAAGTCATAAAAGAGCCACACGCTCGACGCTACTCCCGACCGGTCCGAGCGAACCGAAAGTGCCTTCCTATAAATACCGAACGGCCGGCCGCTAGGTCGGCGACGCATGGGCTTACGCCCAGGCGTATGCCTGTGCAAACCGCCGTGAGAGCGTACCATCCCGCCGGCACGGTAAAACTTAGACTGAAAATATCGTCGAACATATCCTTTCATTTTATAACGTTCTATACATGAAAATTAATAAATTAACATGCAGGACATAATAAATTCACATTCTCATGTAAATCATGGGTTTAATTAATATTTTAAAAAATTTTAAAACCGCCCAGAACCGATGAGATGAAAATATTAAAACGATATTTTTGCATTTTCTTACGGTAAAACATTAACAAATAAGCGACTATAGCAATATAAAACTCCATTTGTAATTTAATTAATCAAAATTAATATTTTTTTTTGATTTTTCAGCGATCCAGAACCGATGAGACGAAAACATTAAAACGATATTTTTGCATTTTCTTACGACAAAACATTAACAAATACGAGACTATAACAATATAAAACTACATATGTAATTTAATTAATCAAAATTAATAATTTTTTTTGATTTTTCAGTGATCCAGAACCGATAAGTCGAAAATTTTAACAATCATATTTTTGCATTCTGTACCGTGGATCCATCGTTAAACGCTATTAAACTAACGTCCGTGATGGTATAAATGCAGATTTTCGCTCCGTTTAGCCAAAATAACGAACTTTAGGTGCGCTCCGAAATATTTCAAAGTCCCAGCGGCGTATTGCTTCGCCTCTTAGAACCGATTAGTCGAAAATTTTAACAATCATATTTTTGCATTCTGTACCGTGGATCGATCGTTAAACGCTATTAAACTAGCGTCCGTGATGGTATA
>NW_027478179.1:190000-195000 GCF_051020975.1 Osmia lignaria lignaria | reverse complement strand
TTTACTCGTTAGATTTGTCTTGTCGCGTGTGTATTCGCTTTTTCGACGCTTTTTAACCATTTAACTTGTTTAGCGAAGCTAAACGCACAGACAGACAAAAAAAAAGGAACAGCATCGCGCGTCAAACAGCGACGACCCATCTGAAGCGATCTTTCATTTATACACCGTTTGTAAACAGAGAGATGTATAAAGCGCGGGGAATCATTCGAAACCCTGGGGCTATTCGAGCTTGCATTTCAGCAAATTATCATCTCAAACATTTCACTCGTTTGCTTTTTCTAAATTTATAGGAGAGCTTCTTTCGTTTATTTTTGACACACCTTTCGTAAATATCGTTTCTGGCAACGTCGGGAGCGTGGATTTCTACAAGTGAACAATCGCGCCGATCCGATAACTTCCAGCAGGATGGAGAATCTTTATAGATTATCTTCCTAGAACTCTGTGCTTTCACGGGCGGTCGTTTATAAATTTTAACGAACGACTCGCGCGCCGTGACGCACTTGCGCTAGTTCGAAGAGATATTTCGAAATTTGTTTCTCTCCTTTAACGGCCTGCATTTAGTGTATCGGTTGCGATTTTCGTCACATCGTTTCCACGACAAACGCCGACGAACTGCCCAACTATCGCTCGTACGTTGCGACTCTTTCTTTGTTTATCGTTCATTCATTCTTTCAATTTCGTTCGATAATCCCGCTCCGAAACGTTCTACTTTCGTTGAACGACGGCGAGATGTTTAGAAAGAAATGAATTACTCTTTTTTCGAGAAGCAAACGCAAGCAGTCTTTTGTTAAGAAAACGACCCTCAGCCAGGCGTGGTCCAGGAATTGTATCCGTGGACCGCAATGTGCGTTCGAAATGTCGATGTTCATGTGTCCTGCAGTTCACACGTTGACGCGCAATTAGCTGCGTTCTTCATCGACCCACGAGCCAAGTGATCCACCGTTCAGGGTAATCGTAAAATTTTGTATTTCAAACTCTTTAGATCTTTAGAGTGTTATTTTCATTATTAACACGCATCACATTCGATACCCACATCACTCTCCCACCCGGCGCGTGCGGGAGAGCGAATTCGGGCGTCGCCAACGTATTTGTTTGTTTGTTCGATCGTTGACGACACGATCGCGTCCAAGGACGGAAACCGTCGGAGAAACGCCCAGTGGCACGCTCCTCTCGACGGTCGGGCGTAAAGTACATTTAAAAACCTTGAAAAGTACGAACGCACACAAGGAATGCGAGCGCGCGTCCTGTCGCTGAATCGTGGGTTGCGAGATTCGAACAGACACACGGCCGGCGACGATCGGTCTAACTAATGGACACATAGTTTTTCAAAGACTCGCTATCGTCGCTTCTCAGCCGGTCCGTAAACAACACACATCGATCAGGCGGACGCACGAATCTTACCACGGTGCGTGTTTCGTAGATTCCAGGTTACCCGCAAGTACCTCTCTCTCCCTCTCGAAAGAGGAATCTCGATCCGTCCTTTTTGGACAATGGAGAAATCTTTTTATCGCAACACGGATGGCAAAGAAACAACCAAAGCGTAGGAGCGTGGGGACGAGAGCGACGAAAAGAACGTCGCGAAAACAAAGTTTCGACGGTTGCTCGTTCTAATACATCGTAGTTTCAACTCTCTCAGTTTTAACCACTCCTAGACGCTTCGTAAACTTTTAACAATTCTTCGCCTCCGCGAGTTTCATTTCGAATAGAGCGAACGCAACACGGACCAAAAAAACTCCGGTGATGCCAGATCATTTAGCAAAGATCAGACGGCGGGTCATCTGTATTCCTTTTCTCTCTTTTTTATATCTTTCCATTTAACTAGGGTGTCGCAACGACGGGTACATTTATATATTTATATATATTGTATTTCAATTTTAATGATCCTTCACTTTCGGTTTGTAATAATATGATCCTTCTTTCATTTCGATCCTTCATATTGTAGGTTAACCAACAGAAGTTTGTTTTTTTACGACTTGTATTTTTGTGGTTTGTTTGTTTGTTTCTTACGACTTGTTTGTACCCGATCAAGTAGACGACGACCCATAAGTATAAGTTAGAGAGATAAAGGTCGAGAGACCTCACGCAAGCGTCTTTTACTTCCATTCACATCAGCCAGAGAGAAATGGTCCGGCGTCGTGCTCTTTGGCGCCGTTGGTCGCACAGTTTTTTTGCCGGCGGTTCCGAACGGACGGGAGAAACGCGATGAGTAATCAAAGCGACCTCCGCACGTAACCGTGTCGGTGTAATTTTACCGCATCGCAGCGTTTTGGTATTTGTTTCTTATTGGCTCGAACCCGAGATTTATGTGTTTTGTGTCATGTATATGGTATTATTTATTATATCTTTCTCGTTTTGTATAATTTTTGGTCCGAGCTCAATAAACTTTTATATCGCTTTATCAATGATCCATTCAGTTAGGTTTTCTCTTGTATTTTTAATTTGTTAATGATCCTTCCGCAGGTTCACCTACGGAAACCTTGTTACGACTTTTACTTCCTCTAAATAATCAAGTTTGGTCATCTTCCCGGTAACATCGGCAATGCCGAGACATTGCCGCGCACCAGTCCGAAGACCTCACTAAATCATTCAATCGGTAGTAGCGACGGGCGGTGTGTACAAAGGGCAGGGACGTAATCAACGCGAGCTTATGACTCGCGCTTACTGGGAATTCCTCGTTCATGGGGAATAATTGCAAGCCCCAATCCCTAGCACGAAGGAGGTTCAGCGGGTTACCCGGGCCTTTCGGCCAGGGAAAACACGTTGATTCCTTCAGTGTAGCGCGCGTGCGGCCCAGAACATCTAAGGGCATCACAGACCTGTTATTGCTCAATCTCGTGCGGCTAGAAGCCGCCTGTCCCTCTAAGAAGATTTGTTTGTACGTTGGTAGTAAAAACCCACCGACCGAAGTCGGGGGCCTTCGAGATACCATAAGTTACGTCTATTTAACAGGCTAGAGTCTCGTTCGTTATCGGAATTAACCAGACAAATCGCTCCACCAACTAAGAACGGCCATGCACCACCACCCACCGAATCAAGAAAGAGCTATCAATCTGTCAATCCTTCCGGTGTCCGGGCCTGGTGAGGTTTCCCGTGTTGAGTCAAATTAAGCCGCAGGCTCCACTCCTGGTGGTGCCCTTCCGTCAATTCCTTTAAGTTTCAGCTTTGCAACCATACTTCCCCCGGAACCCAAAAGCTTTGGTTTCCCGGAAGCTGCCCGCCGAGTCATCGGAGGAACTTCGGCGGATCGCTAGCTGGCATCGTTTATGGTTAGAACTAGGGCGGTATCTGATCGCCTTCGAACCTCTAACTTTCGTTCTTGATTAATGAAAACATTTTTGGCAAATGCTTTCGCTTCTGTCCGTCTTGCGACGATCCAAGAATTTCACCTCTAACGTCGCAATACGAATGCCCCCATCTGTCCCTATTAATCATTACCTCGGGGTTCCGAAAACCAACAAAATAGAACCGAGGTCCTATTCCATTATTCCATGCACAGAGTATTCAGGCGAAGGTAGCCTGCTTTGAGCACTCTAATTTGTTCAAAGTAAACGTACCGGCCCACCTCGACACTCAGTGAAGAGCACCGCGATGGGATATTAGTTGGACCGCCCGCGAGGAGCTAAGCCCACCGGTAGGACGTACCACATAATGCCAGTTAAACACCGCGAGCGGTGAACCGACACTGTGACACACAGATTCAACTACGAGCTTTTTAACCGCAACAACTTTAATATACGCTATTGGAGCTGGAATTACCGCGGCTGCTGGCACCAGACTTGCCCTCCAATGGATCCTCGTTAAAGGATTTAAAGTGTACTCATTCCGATTACGGGGCCTCGGATGAGTCCCGTATCGTTATTTTTCGTCACTACCTCCCCGTGCCGGGAGTGGGTAATTTGCGCGCCTGCTGCCTTCCTTGGATGTGGTAGCCGTTTCTCAGGCTCCCTCTCCGGAATCGAACCCTGATTCCCCGTTACCCGTTACAACCATGGTAGGCGTAGAACCTACCATCGACAGTTGATAAGGCAGACATTTGAAAGATCCGTCGTCGGTGCTAGATGACCATACGATCAGCACAAAGTTATTCAGAGTCACCAAAGCCGACGATGGACGAACGGACAAGCCGTCCGCCACCGATTGGTTTTGATCTAATAAAAGCATTCCTCCCATCTCTGGGTGGAATTCTGGTTTGCATGTATTAGCTCTAGAATTACCACAGTTATCCAAGTAATGTTTTGTACGATCTAAGAAACCAAAACTGATTTAATGAGCCATTCGCGGTTTCACCTTAATTCGGTATGTACTTAGACATGCATGGCTTAATCTTTGAGACAAGCATATGACTACTGGCAGGATCAACCAGGGAGCTTAGTTATTATTGTAAATTTAAATTTTCGTCGTCGGCCCTCCCTGTAAGACCGATCGACGTTAAGCCATTTCTCTTTTGTATGTAACACACATTTCATAAATTTTGTACCTCTTATAGAGGCCAAATATTCTCCTCCTCCTCTCATAAAGCACGAAAATCACTTTCACGCCGTGCATCCATCGTGCAAGCACGTAGACCACACACGCTGGACAATATAATAAAAGATAGCGCGGACAGTGGCATGCTATACAAATCGAGAAAGCGCGTACAGTGATCATGCTGGTCATTTTGCCACCAAATTTTATAATCTTTATCATTAGAGCGGGCCCACCAACCTCGTCTCTGTACTTTATACATTTCTCCTCCATCTGCACACACCTTTTCAAACATTAACGGAGAGAGTTCCTTGGACTTGCTTTAAATGTACATATTAGATATGTTGGAATCTCTCTCCTTTAGAAGTTTCCCCAGCCTTAAAACTTCTTTCATTTTTACTCCTCTCTCCATACTTATTTTCCTCTCTGAACGTATCAGAGAGGATTTTATTTCTGACACCTCTTGACTTTTCTTAAATTCAGGGACGTAATTTTGTTCATAATTCAGTGGACTTTTGTGTATTTTATACTTTAAA
>NW_027478179.1:182500-185000 GCF_051020975.1 Osmia lignaria lignaria | reverse complement strand
ATGGTATAAGCCAGGTAATACCATTACTCTTAGCGCAAACATTCGCTGTTGTGGTTTCAATGGTGCTTTTGTCAGTTTCACCAACGCCGACCTTAGTTGGTTTTCTTCGTGGCCTAGAGAGCGTCCTTCAGGTGTAAAAGGAACGCCTAGGTATTTCCATTCATCTGCTCTTTTTAATGACGGCATTGCTTGCCCGTAGCAGTAGAATTTCTGTTTGCCATCAACCACCGTTTTCTTCGCGTGCGGTACGTTCTTTATAGCAACGGTGAAGGACTTGGAGGCATTTATTTTTAGTCCACACCGTGCTAGATAGTCAGTTGCCAGATCCAACACCATTTGGAGCCCATGGGGTGTAGATGTTATAAAATTCATATCGTCCGCAAAAGCGAACGTGTTGAAGTGTTTTCCACATACTTCAACTCCGACCTCAGGTGGAATAGCTCGTAAGAGCGTGTCTATCACCATATTAAAAATAATAGGTGATAGTGGGTCTCCTTGTTTGACCCCACATGTGGGGTGTATTGGGTCCGATTCCCAACCATCGCACACTAACTTTGTTGTGCTTCTTTCATATACATCCATAATATATTGCACCATCGGATTTGGAATCCCTTTGATGGTCAGCGTGTCTCTTATTGTATTATGTGACACTGAGTCAAAAGCCTTAGCTATATCTATGGATGCAATGAAGAGAGATTTGAAGTTTTGGCGGTGGTATCTTAGTACCATGTCCAAGTCGAATATGTTCTCTGCGCATCCGTCGACTGGAACGAATGCTTTCTGCCTTTTATCAAGGTCAACAAGACGCATTAGGCGCCTAGCCAGTACTTTGTGGTAGGTCCTGGTTATTACGGAGGACACCGTAATCGGCCTATAGTCTCCAGGTTCTGAAGCGCCATCCTTTTTTGGAATCAAGGTGGTTTTTGATTCCAGTAAATGTTTGGGCAGCTTGCCACATAACATAAACAAATTAAATATTCTTGTCAGAATTTGGATGGGCATAGCCTTTAGCTGGCGGGCTGAAAGCCCATCTGGACCTGGAGAAGAAGTCATTTCAGGATATGCTTGCTTGACTTCATATGATTCTATAGGTGCCCACAGTGCATTTATTTCTTGTGCCTTGTTGTTTACACCTGGCGACTGGTCGCCCCCACCAGTCATAACCGCTTGCCAAAACGGCACCATTACGTCCTTAGCCGGTGTTAATTCGGACGTTTTATCCTTTAAGATTTTGCGGAGACAGTTGCATGGGTTCTTTTTCCATGCCCGTTGTGTTTGCGCATACTCTTTACGCCTTGCGCGTCTCCTTGTAAGGGCTTTATCTGGTTTGTTTACCAGGTTCGGTTTCCCTTGTTTGGATGTTATTGGGAAAACCTTTAGCAGATAGATCTCAAGTTCGCCAGAGATCTTATCTAAGTCCCAATTTGAGACGTTACTACATATCCGACTCAATTCGTTTACATGGAATTCTGTGCCCCTCAGAGGTTCCATACTAGCAAACAGATTATTCAGCTTCGCTGCTAAAGCATTATTATCAGATTCTACCTGTTGGTTTGGTAGATCACTGTTGCCATTGTCTGTAACATTTTCATTTTCCTGTTCCATCTCTTGTATGAATTGTTGCACCATGTTTTTATGTCGCTGGTAACGCCTTTGCCCTTTGATGGATTCAAGGGTTCGATTAGGAAAATAAGGTGCAAGTGCCTGGTTTATGAACCTTTCGCCATTAATAGTGAGGTGCGCTTCCTGCCGTGCCAGGAGCGCTGATTCCTCTGCACTCCACGGTGCTTTCTTGTTAACAATCGACTGAGCGTGTTGCTCATCATACCAGTTCTTGTGAGCTTTTTGCTCATGTACTCCTCTCCCCCTAGAGGTCGTGAATGTTCGGTCACAGCCTTGCATTCTGCAATGGTAGGTTTCGGCCGAATCAAGTACAGTTTGGCTGGATTGAGTAGTCGGGCCGGACGAGCCTGAGGGCCCGCCAGCAGTATCGTTTATTTCATCCGAGGCTTGTTTACTGTATTCTGGGCCGACAAAATACGGCCGAGCGGGCTGGCAACCCTACAAGGCCGGTGTTTCGCAGAGGCAGCACTTCGCTTCTCCCAACCCTCCATCAAGAAGGGAAGAGATACTGGTGGCGGGAACCATCGAAAAGGTGGCTGCTTGCTTAACTACGACTCGTAGGACTGATCTCGGATACTAGGGCAAAGCCCCGACACCTCAAACGACCGCCTACGGGGGCCTGCATCGAGAAAGGGAGACCCAATCTCCTAAGACCTTGCGCGAAATTAAGAGAGTCATAGTTACTCCCGCCGTTTACCCGCGCTTTTTTGAATTTCTTCACGTTGACATTCAGAGCACTGGGCAGAAATCACATTGCGTCATCACCCGTGAGGGCCATCGCAATGCTTTGTTTTAATTAGACAGTCGGATTCCCCTAGTCCGTGCCAGTTCTGAGCTAAGCGTTGAATGGCGGCCGAAGAAGCGACCACGACGGCGT
>NW_027478179.1:177500-180000 GCF_051020975.1 Osmia lignaria lignaria | reverse complement strand
TAAGGAAATCCTAGTTAGTTTCTTTTCCTCCGCTTAATAATATGCTTAAATTCAGCGGGTAATCTCGCCTACTCTGAGGTCGTCAATTTCTTTGGTTTCATCGAAAGGTGAATAATGATGCTCGATGCAAAAAAAAAAAAAATAAACGAAAAGAAGCAAAAAAGCAAACACGTAGAGAAACTGTGCGTGAATCAACCTTTCGCATATTCAATTTTTCCTCCTCTCTCGTTTCAAAATGTTTGTATTTATCGTTCGATGAAACGAGCACAAGAGGGAAAAAAAAGTTGAGACACGACGTTCCCATAATTTTCGTGTTATTTCCTTTTTGCTTCAAACATTTTGCGGACTGCAGCTTCGTCGTATTGCTTTTATCAATTTTTAACAATTTCAAAGCGAAGACAACTCGCAAGACGATCCATTTCGTCTCGGTTCAATTTTAACGTCCGTCCGTATTATTTTTTGTTCCACAAGAGATTTCGAATAGGTTTCTTTATTTATCATCCCTTCTTTTCGAGCGCCACGGAAGCAAGAGGAAAAGCAAGAGCGAGAGAACATTTCGCGTATACTTCATTTAACAATTTTAACCAACACGCGATGTACTCCACACACCTCTTAGATTTAACAACTGCTTTTCTCTTCTTCTCCCCTTAGCGCAAGGGTAAACCCCATTTGTCTCTTCTTTGGAACGCAACAAAACTTTCGAGGACTGGACGACCGAGCGATGGTCGCGCGGTCTTCGCTTATCTTTAACAAACGAAGTAGTCCGTATGTATTCTAAATGTTGAAGCCTCCTAGAGCTTTAAGCCATGCGAGACATTGAAATGCTGTTTTAACGGGAGCATGCATAATTGCTGCAAACATACTTTTATCACAAGTTCTAGCCACGCCACGGAGGCTTCGAAGTTCCTTCACCATTCGCTTTCCTCTCTTTTGTTACACAGTTTCAGACTACGATCAGGGGTACCGAAACGCTGTATTGATTGTAAACAACCATTTTTATCTTGGAGCGGAGCGTTCCTTTACTCGTTAGATTTGTCTTGTCGCGTGTGTATTCGCTTTTTCGACGCTTTTTAACCATTTAACTTGTTTAGCGAAGCTAAACGCACAGACAGACAAAAAAAAAGGAACAGCATCGCGCGTCAAACAGCGACGACCCATCTGAAGCGATCTTTCATTTATACACCGTTTGTAAACAGAGAGATGTATAAAGCGCGGGGAATCATTCGAAACCCTGGGGCTATTCGAGCTTGCATTTCAGCAAATTATCATCTCAAACATTTCACTCGTTTGCTTTTTCTAAATTTATAGGAGAGCTTCTTTCGTTTATTTTTGACACACCTTTCGTAAATATCGTTTCTGGCAACGTCGGGAGCGTGGATTTCTACAAGTGAACAATCGCGCCGATCCGATAACTTCCAGCAGGATGGAGAATCTTTATAGATTATCTTCCGAGAACTCTGTGCTTTCACGGGCGGTCGTTTATAAATTTTAACGAACGACTCGCGCGCCGTGACGCACTTGCGCTAGTTCGAAGAGATATTTCGAAATTTGTTTCTCTCCTTTAACGGCCTGCATTTAGTGTATCGGTTGCGATTTTCGTCACATCGTTTCCACGACAAACGCCGACGAACTGCCCAACTATCGCTCGTACGTTGCGACTCTTTCTTTGTTTATCGTTCATTCATTCTTTCAATTTCGTTCGATAATCCCGCTCCGAAACGTTCTACTTTCGTTGAACGACGGCGAGATGTTTAGAAAGAAATGAATTACTCTTTTTTCGAGAAGCAAACGCAAGCAGTCTTTTGTTAAGAAAACGACCCTCAGCCAGGCGTGGTCCAGGAATTGTATCCGTGGACCGCAATGTGCGTTCGAAATGTCGATGTTCATGTGTCCTGCAGTTCACACGTTGACGCGCAATTAGCTGCGTTCTTCATCGACCCACGAGCCAAGTGATCCACCGTTCAGGGTAATCGTAAAATTTTGTATTTCAAACTCTTTAGATCTTTAGAGTGTTATTTTCATTATTAACACGCATCACATTCGATACCCACATCACTCTCCCACCCGGCGCGTGCGGGAGAGCGAATTCGGGCGTCGCCAACGTATTTGTTTGTTTGTTCGATCGTTGACGACACGATCGCGTCCAAGGACGGAAACCGTCGGAGAAACGCCCAGTGGCACGCTCCTCTCGACGGTCGGGCGTAAAGTACATTTAAAAACCTTGAAAAGTACGAACGCACACAAGGAATGCGAGCGCGCGTCCTGTCGCTGAATCGTGGGTTGCGAGATTCGAACAGACACACGGCCGGCGACGATCGGTCTAACTAATGGACACATAGTTTTTCAAAGACTCGCTATCGTCGCTTCTCAGCCGGTCCGTAAACAACACACATCGATCAGGCGGACGCACGAATCTTACCACGGTGCGTGTTTCGTAGATTCCAGGTTACCCGCAAGTACCTCTCTCTCCCTCTCGAAAGAGGAATCTCGATCCGTCCTT
>NW_027478179.1:170000-175000 GCF_051020975.1 Osmia lignaria lignaria | reverse complement strand
ACAACCATGGTAGGCGTAGAACCTACCATCGACAGTTGATAAGGCAGACATTTGAAAGATCCGTCGTCGGTGCTAGATGACCATACGATCAGCACAAAGTTATTCAGAGTCACCAAAGCCGACGATGGACGAACGGACAAGCCGTCCGCCACCGATTGGTTTTGATCTAATAAAAGCATTCCTCCCATCTCTGGGTGGAATTCTGGTTTGCATGTATTAGCTCTAGAATTACCACAGTTATCCAAGTAATGTTTTGTACGATCTAAGAAACCAAAACTGATTTAATGAGCCATTCGCGGTTTCACCTTAATTCGGTATGTACTTAGACATGCATGGCTTAATCTTTGAGACAAGCATATGACTACTGGCAGGATCAACCAGGGAGCTTAGTTATTATTGTAAATTTAAATTTTCGTCGTCGGCCCTCCCTGTAAGACCGATCGACGTTAAGCCATTTCTCTTTTGTATGTAACACACATTTCATAAATTTTGTACCTCTTATAGAGGCCAAATATTCTCCTCCTCCTCTCATAAAGCACGAAAATCACTTTCACGCCGTGCATCCATCGTGCAAGCACGTAGACCACACACGCTGGACAATATAATAAAAGATAGCGCGGACAGTGGCATGCTATACAAATCGAGAAAGCGCGTACAGTGATCATGCTGGTCATTTTGCCACCAAATTTTATAATCTTTATCATTAGAGCGGGCCCACCAACCTCGTCTCTGTACTTTATACATTTCTCCTCCATCTGCACACACCTTTTCAAACATTAACGGAGAGAGTTCCTTGGACTTGCTTTAAATGTACATATTAGATATGTTGGAATCTCTCTCCTTTAGAAGTTTCCCCAGCCTTAAAACTTCTTTCATTTTTACTCCTCTCTCCATACTTATTTTCCTCTCTGAACGTATCAGAGAGGATTTTATTTCTGACACCTCTTGACTTTTCTTAAATTCAGGGACGTAATTTTGTTCATAATTCAGTGGACTTTTGTGTATTTTATACTTTAAATATTTCCAAACAGTCTCCCTTCTAAAAGTGATAGAACGAATTTTCGTCTAACACTACTTTCTTGGTTCAAAAATTTTATACAATCTTATAACTTTTTCAGTTTTAACAAATTTTGGTTACAGACAGTTGATGCTCAGTTTGTACAAGTATGCAACATTTATAAGTGCATACAGGTCACCAGCCTTATATTACAAGGCTCACCACATATGGGCCATTCGGTCTTAGACACCGACCCGTGGTAATGCTGTGTGGAGATTAATAATAATCCGCAACGGAAAACCGGAACGAGAATAGTCGAGAAAGTATATTCTCGAGGAGCGGTAGACTGCTTTTCAACCGAAGTCATAAAAGAGCCACACGCTCGACGCTACTCCCGACCGGTCCGAGCGAACCGAAAGTGCCTTCCTATAAATACCGAACGGCCGGCCGCTAGGTCGGCGACGCATGGGCTTACGCCCAGGCGTATGCCTGTGCAAACCGCCGTGAGAGCGTACCATCCCGCCGGCACGGTAAAACTTAGACTGAAAATATCGTCGAACATATCCTTTCATTTTATAACGTTCTATACATGAAAATTAATAAATTAACATGCAGGACATAATAAATTCACATTCTCATGTAAATCATGGGTTTAATTAATATTTTAAAAAATTTTAAAACCGCCCAGAACCGATGAGATGAAAATATTAAAACGATATTTTTGCATTTTCTTACGGTAAAACATTAACAAATAAGCGACTATAGCAATATAAAACTCCATTTGTAATTTAATTAATCAAAATTAATATTTTTTTTTGATTTTTCAGCGATCCAGAACCGATGAGACGAAAACATTAAAACGATATTTTTGCATTTTCTTACGACAAAACATTAACAAATACGAGACTATAACAATATAAAACTACATATGTAATTTAATTAATCAAAATTAATAATTTTTTTTGATTTTTCAGTGATCCAGAACCGATAAGTCGAAAATTTTAACAATCATATTTTTGCATTCTGTACCGTGGATCCATCGTTAAACGCTATTAAACTAACGTCCGTGATGGTATAAATGCAGATTTTCGCTCCGTTTAGCCAAAATAACGAACTTTAGGTGCGCTCCGAAATATTTCAAAGTCCCAGCGGCGTATTGCTTCGCCTCTTAGAACCGATTAGTCGAAAATTTTAACAATCATATTTTTGCATTCTGTACCGTGGATCCATCGTTAAACGCTATTAAACTAACGTCCGTGATGGTATAAATGCAGATTTTCGCTCCGTTTAGCCAAAATAACGAACTTTAGGTGCGCTCCGAAATATTTCAAAGTCCCAGCGGCGTATTGCTTCGCCTCTTAGAACCGATTAGTCGAAAATTTTAACAATCATATTTTTGCATTCTGTACCGTGGATCCATCGTTAAACGCTATTAAACTAACGTCCGTGATGGTATAAATGCAGATTTTCGCTCCGTTTAGCCAAAATAACGAACTTTAGGTGCGCTCCGAAATATTTCAAAGTCCCAGCGGCGTATTGCTTCGCCTCTTAGAACCGATTAGTCGAAAATTTTAACAATCATATTTTTGCATTCTGTACCGTGGATCCATCGTTAAACGCTATTAAACTAACGTCCGTGATGGTATAAATGCAGATTTTCGCTCCGTTTAGCCAAAATAACGAACTTTATGTGCGCTCCGAAATATTTCAAAGTCCCAGCGGCGTATTGCTTCGCCTCTTAGAACCGATTAGTCGAAAATTTTAACAATCATATTTTTGCATTCTGTACCGTGGATCCATCGTTAAACGCTATTAAACTAACGTCCGTGATGGTATAAATGCAGATTTTCGCTCCGTTTAGCCAAAATAACGAACTTTAGGTGCGCTCCGAAATATTTCAAAGTCCCAGCGGCGTATTGCTTCGCCTCTTAGAACCGATTAGTCGAAAATTTTAACAATCATATTTTTGCATTCTGTACCGTGGATCCATCGTTAAACGCTATTAAACTAACGTCCGTGATAGTATAAATGCAGATTTTCGCTCCGTTTAGCCAAAATAACGAACTTTAGGTGCGCTCCGAAATATTTCAAAGTCCCAGCGGCGTATTGCTTCGCCTCTTAGAACCGATTAGTCGAAAATTTTAACAATCATATTTTTGCATTCTGTACCGTGGATCCATCGTTAAACGCTATTAAACTAACGTCTGTGATGGTATAAATGCAGATTTTCGCTCCGTTTAGCCAAAATAACGAACTTTAGGTGCGCTCCGAAATATTTCAAAGTCCCAGCGGCGTATTGCTTCGCCTCTTAGAACCGATTAGTCGAAAATTTTAACAATCATATTTTTGCATTCTGTACCGTGGATCCATCGTTAAACGCTATTAAACTAACGTCCGTGATGGTATAAATGCAGATTTTCGCTCCGTTTAGCCAAAATAACGAACTTTAGGTGCGCTCCGAAATATTTCAAAGTCCCAGCGGCGTATTGCTTCGCCTCTTAGAACCGATTAGTCGAAAATTTTAACAATCATATTTTTGCATTCTGTACCGTGGATCCATCGTTAAACGCTATTAAACTAACGTCCGTGATGGTATAAATGCAGATTTTCGCTCCGTTTAGCCAAAATAACGAACTTTAGGTGCGCTCCGAAATATTTCAAAGTCCCAGCGGCGTATTGCTTCGCCTCTTAGAACCGATTAGTCGAAAATTTTAACAATCATATTTTTGCATTCTGTACCGTGGATCCATCGTTAAACGCTATTAAACTAACGTCTGTGATGGTATAAATGCAGATTTTCGCTCCGTTTAGCCAAAATAACGAACTTTAGGTGCGCTCCGAAATATTTCAAAGTCCCAGCGGCGTATTGCTTCGCCTCTTAGAACCGATTAGTCGAAAATTTTAACAATCATATTTTTGCATTCTGTACCGTGGATCCATCGTTAAACGCTATTAAACTAACGTCCGTGATGGTATAAATGCAGATTTTCGCTCCGTTTAGCCAAAATAACGAACTTTAGGTGCGCTCCGAAATATTTCAAAGTCCCAGCGGCGTATTGCTTCGCCTCTTAGAACCGATTAGTCGAAAATTTTAACAATCATATTTTTGCATTCTGTACCGTGGATCCATCGTTAAACGCTATTAAACTAACGTCCGTGATGGTATAAATGCAGATTTTCGCTCCGTTTAGCCAAAATAACGAACTTTAGGTGCGCTCCGAAATATTTCAAAGTCCCAGCGGCGTATTGCTTCGCCTCTTAGAACCGATTAGTCGAAAATTTTAACAATCATATTTTTGCATTCTGTACCGTGGATCCATCGTTAAACGCTATTAAACTAACGTCCGTGATGGTATAAATGCAGATTTTCGCTCCGTTTAGCCAAAATAACGAACTTTAGGTGCGCTCCGAAATATTTCAAAGTCCCAGCGGCGTATTGCTTCGCCTCTTAGAACCGATTAGTCGAAAATTTTAACAATCATATTTTTGCATTCTGTACCGTGGATCCATCGTTAAACGCTATTAAACTAACGTCCGTGATGGTATAAATGCAGATTTTCGCTCCGTTTAGCCAAAATAACGAACTTTAGGTGCGCTCCGAAATATTTCAAAGTCCCAGCGGCGTATTGCTTCGCCTCTTAGAACCGATTAGTCGAAAATTTTAACAATCATATTTTTGCATTCTGTACCGTGGATCCATCGTTAAACGCTATTAAACTAACGTCCGTGATGGTATAAATGCAGATTTTCGCTCCGTTTAGCCAAAATAACGAACTTTAGGTGCGCTCCGAAATATTTCAAAGTCCCAGCCGCGTATTGCTTTGCCCCGAAATTTTTCAAAGTTCCAGCGGCGTGTTGCTTTCAAAGTGCCTCCCTCTAAATACCGATCGGCAGGCCGCTAGGTCGGCGACGCACGGGCTTACGCCCAGGCGTATACGGGAGCAAATCGCCGTGAGAGCGTGCGATTTTGACTTTCGCAATAAGATAGTCTCGTTTATGAAAA